>NC_132893.1:413312-420812 GCF_030463535.1 Salminus brasiliensis
TTGCTGGCTTAAGGTTCCAGGTTGTGTTGCTGTATGGGTGTTTGGTTAGCTGGGTTCCAGTGGGGCAGGTTTGTCTCAGCTCTTTCTCTGCTGTCAGGTTTGACCCAGTTTGTGAGCCCTGGCCTAGTTGGGTCCAGCTTTGTGCTGATTCCACACAATTCTCTCTCCAGCAGCGCGGGTCCTGCAGCTTCTCTCATCTGCCTAGGAATATCGCCTCTGTCACAGTGAAACCTCTCATCCTTATAAGGGGGAAAGCAGAGTTTTAGCTGTTAATGAAGTAAAGGAGAGAGTAAAGCAGAGCTGACCAGTATTTACCTTTGCATTTTATTAACTAGAGACGGAGTATGTTTTGTATATCTGCACTTCTGACAGTAATAGCGCCCCTACGGGGTCAGACAGGGAATGGTTGTAATGCACATTTTTGTAGTTGGTGTTTCAGTCTGTTTCATTCGTTAATATGACAATTAAACGACTAAAAATACCTGCTCAGTGAACTGAATGGAAGTACTGAGTGGAAGTACCTTGAAGTACCTTCAGCTTGTATGTATATTGTTGAGTATATTGATAAATATATAGATAAATATACATAAATATGTAGATGGTGGATCTTTTTAATTTGCTTAACAAAGCTGTTTGTTTACAAACAGGATAAAATGAATTTTAAAGCCAGATATATGACTTTCAGGTCAGTATTTTAGTATTTTTAAATAAAGTATTGTTTAGTCAGTTCTGAAGTATTAGTATTAAATACCCAGGCCTAGCCCCGTGTTCATTGGCTGCTTGAGTGTTTCAGTATCTGAGGCCGCACAGCTCGGTGTGAGAGGGATTACAGGCGACCTATGAAATAAAAAGCTCCTGTTCCTCCACACAGCAGATGTTCGAGTCCAGCGTTAGTCGAGGTCAGGTCGGGCCTTTAAAAAGGGGCCAAATCCAGAGCGGTCAGGAACAAACCTACATGTAGTGACAGATTTTAACCCCCCCCCCCCCAGAGAGGACCGTAGTGTATCCACTGAAACTGTAGATACTCAACCATGAGTATAAAAGTATGAGTCTGTAAAACAGACCCCCCCCGGCATTGAGCTGTGGATCAGTGGAGGAACTGTGTTCTCTGGAGTGATGGTGGAGGAGCTCCATCCAGTACTTTTGGATGAGTTGGGGATGATGAGGTGGGGGTGGTGATCATCATCCAACATCCTGACCTCACTAATGCTGTTTTCGCTGAATGCAATCAAACCCTCAGAGCAATGCTCCTCCAAAATCTAGTAGAAGTAGTACTCTAGTAGTCTTCCTCTCTGGACAGTAGAGACAGTTACTCCAACAGAAGCAGGAGAGACTCTTTTAATACCCTTGATTTCAGAAGAAGCAATGAATGAGCATGTGTCCCAATACTTTTGTCCATGTAGTGTATGTAGGGATATTTTCCACGGACTGCAACTGTGTTTAGTTAGACTGTCTGTGTTATTTTAGTGTAGTGTAACCCAAATACATCTCTCTCTCTCTCACACACTCGTCTGCAAGGCTTTGGGTTCATACCTGATAATTACCTGCTATAAAAAGCCTGGGCATAACCTGCTCCTTTATACACACCTGGAGGACACACACACACACACACACATACACACACACACATACACACACACACATATACGGAAAACATAACTGTCAAGTTCTGTGAATGTAAAACACAACACTAAAATTAGTTAAAAAGTATTTCATTCACATTTTAACCCCACCCACCCAACTTCCTCATTGTACAGACCAGGTGTTGGTCGCCATGACTACAACACAGATACAGCCATAATTTATCTCCTATCCAACTCCACCAGTGCAGCTACACGAGTCTTCTGAGTTTTATAAGGATGATGATGATGATGATGATGATGAAGATGATGATGAAGGTAAAATAGTGGAGAATCTGAACTAATGCAGTTTTCTTTAGGGACTACTTTCTGTAGCTGCACTACACCCTGCAGCATGTATCCCTCCACCATTTTAATGATCTGGTTCTAAAAGCAGGTTCTAGAGCCGAACTCTTCTCAGAACTCTGGTAGAACAGTGTCTCAGGCATCAGGCAGCGTCTTCATCACCATTAGGTGAAGAACTTTTCTGTGAGGAGCTTTTATTATTAGAGCTTCAGACGTCTGCTTCCCTTCACCTCCACTGTAGAACCACAGCTCTGACTGGGGGAGGTTATCTAGAACCGAGCGTTTCACACCAAACCCACCAAACCCAACAAACCTCCACTCTGACTGAGTGTTAATCTGAACTGATTCATTATGTAGAGAATATTGAACGCTTTGCCAGGTTTTCAGTACAGGTGATGACATGTCAGTTGGAGTTTTATAAAAGTACAGCATGTGTTTGTTACTGCGACTGTAACTGCCATTTGAAAGGGTTAACAGAGTGTGTGTGTGTGTGTGTGTGTGTGTTTTCTCTGTTTCAGATTGACGCTCTGTGCAAGAGGAGTAAAGAGTCAGAGGCTGCTTTCCTCAGTGTGTATAAGAGATTAATCGATGTCCCATGGTGTGTATCACACACACACACACACACACACACACACACAAGCTGCTGTAATGTTTCATTGGAGCAGAAATACTGTAAACACATCAGTCATATTTATGAGGCTTCTGTCTCTAGTGTCCTCTCTCTCTCTCTCACACACACACACACACACACTCTTTTATAATGACTTCACCGGCTTTAGAGAGTCACACATACACACAGGCTGAAAGGGGATATTTGGTTACACTGAGCTTCCTAAATGGACTCTAATCCAGAACTGTGCTCTGTGTGAGAGTGTGTGTGAGTGTGTGTGTGAGTGTGTGTTTGTGTGTGAGTGTGTGTGTGTTTTCACACTTCAGATTTTATTTAGTAAAAACTACAGTTTATTAAATATGTGCATGTTTCTGTGGGTGTGTTTTTGCAGTGACGTCCCTTTGAGGTAATGAAAATGAACTGATCTATGTGTGTATATACAAATTGCTGTCCCCAGTATGTTATAGAAACCAGCTCATTTCTGTGTTCTGATGATGTGCTCAGTACAGTGAAACTGTGAAACAAGAAACTGTGTGTGTGTGTGTGTGAGAGAGAGAGAGAGAGAGAGAGCCTGAGGCTGTGTCATATATATTTTTTAGGGGAAATGACTGTCTGTGTTTGTCATTTTAGTGTGTGTGTGCGTGTGTCTGTCTTCTTTCAGAGAGTGTAATGTTTATGTGCGATTCTTGAATGTGTGTGTGTATGACGTAGTATGATGACTGAAGTGTGTGGTGTGTGTGTGTGTGTGTGTGTATAGACTTCTGGCTGAACTAAAGTTGAATGGCTGCCTGGGAGCCCCCCCAAGTCTGCCACACACACACACACACACACACACAGACACACACACTGGGCCTGCTGGAACACATCTCCCTGTCTGCCTGCACAAACACTCAGTTCATCCCTGTATTACAGCTATCCTGTGAGTGGTGTGTGTGAGTGTGTGTGTGTGTGTATGTGTGTATGTGTGTGAGTATCCACTCCAATTCCTTGATACAATCCAGATAGTATATAAAATGCAAGTTAATGATATTCATATACACAGGGTGGCAAAAGTAAAAATAAATAAAAATGCTATGAAAATTAACAAATGAAAGTCAGACATTGATTTTGAACCATTGCTTCAACAGAATTATTAAAAAAAATAATAAATTCATTAAACAGGCCTGGACAGAAATGATGGTACCCCTGAAAAGAATGGGCCTATTTATTTATAGGGCTACAGGTAGTCACTGTGCTGTTTGGTGACATGGTGTGTAGCACACTTAACATGAACCAGAGGAAGTGAAGGAAAGAGTCTCAGGAGATTAGAAAGAAATTATTTCCTTTTATTAAGAATTTTGTCCACGTGTGTAAAATATATATTGCGTGTTTTATTACATATTAGCCACTTCCATAACTGGACACTATATACATACATTTATGTATAATACAGACGTACATTTAGGTACTTAGATGTGTGTTATGTGTATATATACGATAAATATTACATATGAGATACTTATATCCCATATGTATTATATATATAAATATACTTACATATATATAATACATATGGGGCAAATAATTATCGTAGATTCTTACATATCATTGCTGTCATGCAAAACCTTATATCTCCAGCAAGGAAAAACTTTATTTTTTTAGATTTACATTAGGTAAAGGTGCACGTATTTGTCACTGTACACTGTACAGCGAAATGTTATTTAACCAATCCGCATTTAACCCATCTGGTAGTGAGCGCACACTCACACACGTGTATTAGGGTCAGTGAGTACACACACACACACCAGAGCGGTGGGCAGCCAACTCCAGCGCCCGGGGAGCAGAGAGGGTAAAGGGCCTTGCTCAAGGCCCAACAGTGGCAGCTTGCCGAGCCCGGGAATCAAACCCACAACCCTGTTATCGATATCCCGGCGCTCTAACCGCTGAGCACCACTGCCCCTTTCTTATTCTTATCCTTTAGGGATAAAAATGAAAAACAACAATATGGCAGATGATTACATATAGATACTTCATGTGCATATATATATATATATATTAAATGCATATAAGATACATATGTGGCATTTAGAACTGTGTGTGTGTGGGTGTGTGTGTGTGTGTGTGTTGGGGGAAAGCCCAGCAGCAGCTCCAGTCTGGGAATTTTGTCTTTTATCTGTGAAATCTGGAGCGTGTCCAGTCCTGTCTGACGGTGTCATCACATCACCACTGAACAAATTATCTCTGCATAGTTTTATGCTCAGCTGCGTGTGTGTATTGGCTTGTGTGTGTGTGTATTGGCTGTGTGTGTGTGTGAGTGTGGTATGGCGTGGTGTGTGTTAGAGTGCACTACAGAGCAGTCGGGGCAGTGGATCAGAGCTGAGGCCGTGGCTGTTTGTGGTGTCTGATGGGTTGCCTCTGTACCAGGGTGTGTTTGGGTTGCCATGTCCTCCTGAATGAGTAGATTAGACTGTCTGATAGGAGGATGATTGATCACACTGATCTCCATCATGTCTAATGACGTCACTTCTCCAACACCTGCAGCCATCCAACACACATTTACACCAGTACAGAGTAAGAGCCTCTCTCTCTCTCTCTCTCTCTCTCCCTCTCTCTCTCTCGCTCGCCCGCCCGCTCTGTTCTGTTCTGTTCTGCGGGGGTTAATGTCATGGTTTGATTACATAATTAGCTCGTTTGTCTTATTAAGGAAGAGGCTGTAATTAGTCATACAGTAATTAGTGTGTGAGTGACGGGGTGTATGGACGTGTGCTGAGCGTTCCTTCTACGCCGGTCGCCGTGGGAACATGACCCAGCGCTACATTGCCCTCATTAATAAACATTAGGACCAAAGTAAAAACTAATCATTGTGTTTTATATTTTATTAATATTTAATTAATTCATTCATTAATGTTTTTCTTTTTTTCTTTTTTTGGGCACATGGCTCTGTTTTGTCTCCACCCTAGCCCCGCCCAGAGGCGGAAACACTAAACACTGGGCGGGGCTAGGGTGGAGACAAAACAGAGGTGGCAAATCTGGGATCTTGGATTTTTACCTTCTGAACCTGGATTTGCCACCTTTGGTTCCCACCTATGTGCCTCCTTTGTAGCCCTGCCCTCTCGTTATCCTCCCCAGGTGTGTCCGGATGTAGAGTTTGTACCCTATGCGTTCTACAAATTAGTGTGTCATGTCAGTTAAAGGTTCTAAATTTGGGTTCTGGATATCATTGGTTCAGTCCATTCCCTTCAGAGCACACACACAGCTTCTGCTCCAGCTTCTCTGAGGAATAGATGCGTGCTGATGCTGCAGAGCTCGGGCAGTTTTTAGCTGCAGAAGAGCGTTAGATCCTCTCCCCTCGCGGCGACAGTGCTTTAACCGGACAGCCACAGGAGAGAGGGATGCTGTTCGGAGAAGGACACAATGCTGCTTTGGCTGGACGACGTGTTCAAGAACTCCACAGCTTGAAGGACATTGAGGGTGCTGTGCCACTTAAAGACATGTTCTGGCTGGAGGGGTCCTGATCCAGTTGGTTTGGCCCAGATTCTGTCCAAGTATTGGCCGATTATTTAATCCGATCCGATCTTTCTACCCCTCTCTGTTAGACCCAGTCTCTGCTCTGGAAGCCGCTCAGCAGCTGCAGCTGACCGTCAGGAAGATGCACGACGTGGAGACGGAGAATCAGAGACTGCGCGAGAAACTACAGGAGTGCGAGAGAGACTCCGCCCAGATCCGAGGACACGGTGAATACAGTCCTACGTGTAGTGTAGATCTCTGTACACCCATCTAATACACAGACAGACAGCTCAACTCCTCCAAGGTGGAATGTAGGGTGGATGAGTGTTATATATATATCGCAAACACACTATAGGGTCAAAATTATTGGGACACCTGCTCATAAAATCAAGGGTATTAAAAGAGTTGATCCTGCTTCTGTTGGAGTAACTGTCTCTACTGTCCAGAGAAGAAGACTTTCTACTAGATTTTGGAGAAGGAGCATTGCTGTGAGGATTTGATCTGGGGGGCTTTATACCCCTCTAGCCCACGCCTGGCATTATTAGGCAGTATGGAGCCGATAGGGTCATGATGATGATCTGCTCCAGAGGGTCCTATTCTATTGGCAGTACTTCTTCTCTACAGGGACTAGACAAGCTGTGTGTGTGCATTTGCACATCTGTGTCAGCAGCAATGGGTGCAGCTTAAAGTAGCTGAATGCATTCATTAGAAGGAGTGTCCACAAACATTTGGACATGTAGTGTAGTGGTGAGGTTGTTCAAGTTGGATCACGGTGTCTCTAAAAGGAGCTCATTCCAACCCTGTAGTCTCATCTACCACATCCTCCCTGCTCCGGCTGCGGAATCCCCCTCTGCCTCACACTAATAGACTCCGCTCAATAACAGCAATCAGTTACTGCAGTATAGATCTGTCTCTCTCTCTCTCTCTCTCTCTCTCTCTCTCTCTCTCTCTCTCTCTCTCTCTCTCCTGGGCGAGCGCTGCAGGGTTGGTCAGGTTTAGCGGTGCTGCTGCTTCTCATTGATTATGTGTCAGAGTTACAGTCGGACCCATTAAATCACTCTAAACACACACAGAGGGCAAAGTGTGTGTGTTTTACGAGGAACTGTTCGATCTCCTGTTGCCTGGGTTGTCTTTACGCTCACACACACACACACACACACACACACCTGAGTCTGAATGTCTCTTTTGCCTCTCTGTCTTCCTTACACTCACATCTGGAACTCTTCACTGCAGATGTGATAACTCTGCATTATCCTGACATCTCTCTCTCTCTCTCTCTCTCTCTCTCTCTCTCTCATAACATAAATGTACATACACTCTTCACCCCTTCTAATAAACACATTCAGCTACTTTAAGCTGCATCCATTGCTGACACAGATGTGCAAATGCACACACAGCTTGACTAGTCCCTGTAGAGAAGAAGTACTGCCAATAGAATAGGACTCTCTGGAGCAGATCATCATCATGACCCTATTGGCT
>NC_132893.1:425812-480812 GCF_030463535.1 Salminus brasiliensis
AAACATTTGGACATGCAGTGTAGAACAGGACACCTTCAGAGGTCTTGTGGAGTCCATGTGTACGGTCCTCATTAGGAAGGCTCTGCAGCACCGCGGGCTGGGGTCAGTGCTGCGGTGTGACGCTCCTGTTCCTTCTTAAAAATAACCTGCGTGAGTCAGAGGCAGACTGCACCGAGGCAGCGTAATTCATACCACTTCCTCAGTTCCTCCGATCTCAGTGGATCAGCTGAGGCGGGTTTGGTTTCTGAACTTCTTTAAATCTTCAGTCTGTGGTTTCTGACAGTGTGACGCACTCCAGGACGGCTGAGCCCCGTTGATAACAGCGTGTCATACAGTGTCAGAAACTGTGTAAGCAGGTCTGATAGAGGACATACAGGAACAGGCCTCCCTCTCTCTCTCTCCCTCCCTCTCTCTCTCTCCCTCCCTCTCTCTCTCTCTCTCTCTCTCTCTCTCTCTCTCTCTCTCTGTTTTCTGTGTTTATTGAAAGTGAGGATTGTGTTTACCCTGTCGCTGTGCCGGAGCTCTGCCGGCGCTCTGCCGGAGCTGCCAATCACAGCCCCATTAATGCATTACAGGAGATCCACGCACTGATCTGATCTGCAGAGTTAAAGCTGCATCATATTCCCTAATTCCCTGATCTGGGATCATCTAAGAGCTTTAAACAGAGTCTGCGCTTTATTTAACTCAGCGCACACTCTGCAATATGTCCACATGTTTGTGGACACCCCTTCTGATGAATGCACTTTCAGCTACTTTAGGTTGCTGACACAGATGTGCAAATGTGCACACAGCTTGTCTTGTCCCTACAGAGAAGTACTGCCAGTAAAATAGGACCTCCTGGGGCAGGTGTGAATTAGAGGGGCTAAAGGCCCCCAGCTGATATCTTCTATGAAGGTGATATTAGTGCAGGAGTCGCTGCACAGTAGAACAGTGCTCCTCCACTACAGTCTGACCAGTCTTACTGAAGGTCTTTTGTAGCCAATCAGCTCCAGCACACCAGCTATCAGACACAGAGAGCGCCATCTACCCAACCGGAGAGAACACGGCCTATTGTGCTCTCTCTGACTCCGGCTGCTGATGGCAAATCGGCATAATTAGAGTTTGTGTTCGGCTTTTAACGCACCTATGCAGTGATCACTCACATTCACACACCAGCAAGCGCAGACTAGATAATAGCCATTATTATTATTATTACAGCACACATTATTATATATAAAATATCATTATAGTGGGGAGCAGTAGTGGAAGTATGGTTGTAATCACACTCCTGAGCCATGATGACTGTGTGTGTGTGTGTGTGTGTTATGAGCCGACAGAACGGAGACAGTGATATCAGATTAGAGTGTATTAGAGGGAGACACACGGCTGTGTTTCAGCTCACACACTCCGGCAGGTGGATCACCACTGAACACACACACACGGGCCAGAGGATTACTGTGACACTGAGAGGGCTTAATGCTGTGTGTGTGTGTGTGTGTGTGTGTGTGTGTTGTGTGTGTGTGTGTGTGTGTGTGTGTATTAGGGGGAGTTACAGATACACACACATATCTACATACACTCACAGCCAGATGCTGTCATGACCACTCTCACGCACATCTTACTGGTCCTGGTCCATAACACACACACACACACACACACACACACACACACATGCATTTATACTCTTACATGCTACACACACACACACACACACACATGCATCTGTACTCTTACTAAACTGCAGTAGCAGATGGAGCTCCAGTCTGTAACTGTACTTGTGTGTCTGTGGTTGTAACGGTTTCGTCTGTTTTTAGGGCCAGTGAGATTGAAGTGATGAAGGCAGATGTGGAGAACGCCAATAAGGTGAGATGTTCCACCACAGAGCAGTGATGTGGGCATCCTGGTGCTTGTGCCTGTGCTTGTTATGCCCATGCAATCTGGTCAAAAAATAAAGCTTCAGCATTAGCCTAGTTAGCTATATGACATACATATAATACATATAATAAATGAGTATATAGATAAAGAATGAAATGAAAGTGCAGAAGTTTAGATCAGCCATCATTTAAAATTGAAACACAATCAAAACGAACATAAATGCTGTTTCTGTGTCTCACCCGGGTCCCTGCACCCTACAGCTCGCACCCCCTCAGGAAAAAACACAGCGCATCCGACAAGAATGAATACGTCTTTTATACAGAGCCACAATCCGTTTATTTGTGTTTATTCTGAAGTTACTGCTTCTTTTGTTGACACTCATAAACTCTTGCTGAAACTTGAAACAACTTCTTGCGGATCTTTTTCTCAGGTGTCCAAAGACTTTTGCACATCTGGAAGTTTCCTGTGCTTCGCTTTCCACCTGCTTTGCATCTGCAGCACTTCTAAATGAAGAGCAGGGTCGTTTAGATGCTAATGTAATCACACGTGTTTGCTGAGAGTTGCTTACACAGACTTTTGGAATTACTTAGCCGCTTTAAAACCTAATATTTCCATAAATGCATAAAGATTGGGCGGGTAGATCTCAGTGCTGCTAAAGGTTGAAACGCTTTAAGCGTCGTCTTAATGTTCTAATGTCTGAAACGGCCTGTCCCCTACACGTCTCTCCTCAGGTCAGGCACTGCGGGCAGCTGGGGAATAAACAGGACTAAGGAATGCATATTTAGACTGGAGCAGTTTTAAAGCAATAGTTCATCACCATATCAGATTTACTCTCCTCGAACGTAGTCGAGCTTAGTCTTCAGCAGAGACGCTCTGAGGCTTTGTTAGTTTTACACTGGAGCCACGAGGCTAACGTAGCTAAAAGCCCTGGGTATACTGCATGGCTTGAGGGTTGCACACCTCAGCTCCAGGTGATCCAGGTGTTTACAGCAAGAGGATGTAGCCATTATGATGTATTGATGTATTATGCGCCCATGCGTCCTAAATGTGTGTGTTCTGCAGCGAGCCGAGGCTGCAGAGAGAGAGATGGAGAGTCTGAGAGAGCAACTCGCCAACCAAAAATCACCGGACAGGGTAAGAGTCCTCCAGACTTCTATATGAACGGGTGGGGCTAAACTGCTGAACAGTGTTACTGGAGTTAATGTTGGTGTGTGTGTGTGTGTGTGTGTGTGTGTGTTTCTTTGCAGGCTGAGCTGGGGGTGAAGGTGTGTGAGGTGGAGAGTGTATCTGAGGATATTCAGAAGCTGCAGAGTGATCTGACCGAACTCACAGAGTCAACAGCCAATCAAATCAGCCAATTGCAGCAGCAGCTTAGAGATAAAGAGGACAAGCTAAAGGTGCAGATGTGCTCACACACACACACACACACACACACACACAGTGTTACCCAAAGCAGTGGAGACTGTGTTTTCCGTGGTAGGAGCTCTCTACTCTGGAGCTGCTGCAGAAGTTTGAGCGCCTCTCAGGTTTTTAAGGCAGGGCTCTGCTGATGCTGTGTAATGCAGTGGGCCGCAGCCTGTAAGCACCGCCCCGGCTTTAGCAGCGCATGTGTGTATGAGCGTGATGGACAGCCGGCTGGACGATAAGAGACTGAGCAGAGATGGAGCTCACACTGAGGATGATGCACATAGACTGCACACACACACACACACAGCAGCACAGTGAATACAGTGAGGGGTAAAAAGGGACGTATCTGAAACTAATGGTGTAACAGGGCTCAGTGCAGTGCTCAGGGTTCTGAGCCCAGTTGTGAGTTTAGGGCTGTGTGTTCAATTTTGGTTGCTGGACGCTAAAGAAGGTGGTGAAACATGGTTCCGGTTCTGGTTTGCTAACTGACACAACTGCTGTTGTGTGTCTTCTGTGCTGTAGGAAATGGAGCAGAAGGTCCAGGCCCAGTCGGACTACGAGGAGCTGAAGAGAGAACTGAGGTGAGGTTTAAACCAGTTTTAACTGGAAATGTCATTGGCATCATGCTGCCTAATGCCAGGCGTGGGCTAGAGGGGTATAAATCCCCCAACATTGAGCTGTGGAGCAGTGGAGGAACTGTGTTCTCTGGAATGATGGTGTAGTAAAATGGGGCGTACTGGTATTCCCCTTTATACCAGTACAAGTGAATAATTCCCAGCACTACACACTCATACATCCAGTCTTAGCCGACATAAACGTCAGCCCACATTGCTTTTTGAATTTTATGCATAACAGCTTCCACTGCAGGCCTACATATGTACAGATATTTAAATGTGGCCTGGCCTGAATTCGCTCGGCCGGCTCTGCCACCGCTGACCTCTCGCTCTGTCCTCGTGCCAAGCCTGCAGACCACTGATAACCTTTCGCTGCTCCTCCAGTGCTCCTGCCTGCTTTATCTTCTGCTCAGTAGTGGCATAGTGCTCTTTGGACCTGCCGTCATCTTGCTGGTCAGTTTCTCTGGACGCTTCATGATTTCAGCTTTCTCAGGGGTGTGTCGGACCAGGCCGGACCGGACCGGACAGAATCGGTTAAAGTGGCTGTTTATATATACGTGGTGATGTTCTCAGGATCTCTCTGCTGGCCGTGAGTGACCTCAGTGGATGGTTTGAGACTCTCTGCTGTAGTGAGTGTGTTTCTCTGCTGCTTGTTGATGACTGTGATGATGCTAAAACAATGTGTGTATCACTGTGTATCACTGCACACACACATACACACACGCGAAGTGGTTTCACCGCGGTGTTTTAGAGGCATGGTCAGGGAGGACGGGGAGGAAGTCAGACTGGATTATAAGATATTAAACACTCTTTAAAACAGTCATTTTAAAAAAGCACAGAAGTTCTCGGATCAAATCGGGAGCAAAATCAGTGGATCAGGACCTCCCTAACTGATGCCTAATGCCTAATGGGCCGAGGCTTTGTACAGTTGACCGGGCTCTGCTGCTGGAGCGTGTTTGGAGATGCTGGAGATGCCGGGCTGTGCTCTAAAACGAGACTCGAGGCGTGGTACTCCTGATTAGGGCGTGTAAATCTGGCTGCTGCTGAATGAAGGCCGCTGTTGTTCTGATTATTAGCTCAAAAAGAGCCGCTATGCTGAATTTAAACCGATGGCCTGCTCGCCACTTCGGGATGCATTCCACGGTAATGGAGCGCAGCGCTTTCACCTCGGAGCCGTTTCTGAAATCGGCCTGGCCGAGTCTGTAGATGATATCTCGGCGAACCCGCTGCAGAACAGGGCAGCTTTCACTTCAGCTGCTGGATTCTGGAAACTCGGTCTCAGGTGCTGAAGGAATGTCGGACTTTTATTGCGATATTATAGACGAACGGGTTCTTTCTGACGCTGGTGGTGTAATGATGGTGCTCTGAGGGAAGGTTTGCAGTGGGGGGAGGTTCAAACCCACTTTTACTCGTTTATTCAACTTCTCTCAAATCTCTCTCTCTCTCTCTCTCTCTCTCTCTCTCTCTCCTTCTCTCCTTCTCTCCAGCGCCCTCAAATCCATGGAGTTTAGTGCGTCTGAGCAGGCTGCAGCACAGGTAAGCCGTTAACCCTGACCAGTCTGATGTCACTACTGTTGTGTTGCTGTGGTAATTAAATCTAATGATGTAATTACAGAGTGAATTACTCAGGTAATTACACTCCCAGGCTGTATGGACAGGTTCGAGCCTCACTTCTGCTCGTTTTCAAAAACAGCGAAACCGTAAACCGTGTTTTTCCTTCTGCAGTATAAGACTGGACACACGGCGATCATGATTAGATATCTCCTCGTGGATTGGAAGAGTATATTGTGTTCTAAGATATTTACAGTATCTACAGTACCAGCTTCTAAACTGCAGGTTTTAATTAATTAATAAATAAATAAATAAAGTGATATATATATATTAAATGCTAAAGAAAATGCTGTATTAATGATATTATAAATTTATAGTCCTTTCCAATTAGCCCACACTACTAACACTTATATTGTCTTATAGTTACAGCTTTCTCTTAATTATTACAAATATCTGTGGTTATTTGTAGCTGTAAACTTCTACAGTATTATTAATATTCTATTTCTGCCACTGAACTGCTTTTATTAATTTTATTTATTTTTATAGTATTATATTGCATTATAATATATTGTATAATTCATTTTTTGTCCCTGAACACTTATGTGCAGTTTCTGTTACTGCACCTTTACAACATATATTTATAAATGAGCTCTGTTCTGAATGGCTGCTTTGTATTGTAACTCATATAAAAAGCAGTCAGTGTTAGTGGCGGGGCTAAGCTGATGTAGGCTGAACAGGAATTTGTAAATGCGTTCATGACTTGGAATTAAATGATGTGGGTCCTTTAATACTAGACTAAATCTGTATATTTATATTTATGATATTATTGTTTATGATAACAGAAATGCCAACAGTGATTTTGGGCTAGTCTTTGCACTGTTCTGTGTGTCTGTATGGTAGTTTTCCATGATCCTCATCCCTCCTGTCTGTTTCTCCTCTCTGCGCTCCTCCCAGGATTCTCCACGTCCGGAGGAGCTGCTGTCTGGCAAAGAGCCCGGCCATGTAGACGGAGTGGTGAAACGACTGGCCCACAGTGAACTGATGGGTGAGGGTGAGGAAGAGCAGGACGAGATCAGGGTTTAACATACACCATATGGACAAAAGTATTGGGACACCTGCTTAATGGTATTAAAAGAGCTGATCCTGCTTTTGTTGGAGTAACTGTCTCTACTGTCCAGAGAAGAAGACTTTATACTAGATTTTGGAGGAGCATTGCTGTGAGGATTTGATTGCATTTAACTACACTACACTAACACTCTCTATAAAATATAAGCAGTAATATAAGCAACCTTGTAAGTCGCTCTAGATAAGAGCGTCGGCTAAATGCCATAAATGTAAATGTAAATTAGAGAGATCAGGATGTTGGATGATCATCACCCCCAACTCATCCCATTCAAAAGTACTGGATGGAGCTCCACCATCATCATTCCAGAGAACACAGTTCCTCCACTGCTCCACAGCTCCTCAATGCTGGGGGGCTTTATACCCCTCTAGCCCACACCTGGCATTAGGCAGCATGGAGCCAATAGGGTCATGATGTTAATCTGCTCCAGAGAGTCCTATTCTATTGGCAGTTCTTCTCTACAGGGAGTGGATGCATTCATTAGAAGGGGTGTCCACAAATACACATTGTGTATGTAACTTTGCTGTAACTTTCAGTGAACTTTGGGTTCTTCTGTGACCTGAAGTGTCTGGGTGAGTTTGGGTGAGACTCTGTGCTGCTCTGCTCGGCTGGGAGAAGATAAACAAAGGGAGTAGCTGCACAAACAGGTAGTGACGAGAAAGGTTTGGAGGCTACAGCCAGCTTTAAGGTCACTTCCTCCCTCTCTCAGACCACAGACACCAGCACTGGCTCCTTGGCGTGTGAGTAGGTCCTACGGCATGTCCAGTGCGTTGGCGGGGAGTGTTCTGCAGCCCTGAGGCCTCCAGAACTTCCAGCAGTTCCTGAAGAGCTAAATGATAATGAGGCCTGCTTCTGCCTTTACTTACTTCATCTCCTCTGGTTGCCCTTTTAACCATGCAGAGCTTCTGATTGTGTGTGTGTGTGTATGCAGCTGGAAATGTCAGGCCAAAACACCTCTGGACTGCCCCCTGGTGATTATGCATTTCATTTGGGATGTAAATATGGATGTAAATCCGCGTCTTCTTTCATGTTTGGAATTTTTAATGCGAGCCTGAAGTCCACACCAGCGTTCCTCCTAAGATCAAGGGTATTAGCCGGGAGTTTGTCCCCATTTGCTGCAGTAACAGCTCTGCTCTTCTGGGAGGCTTTAAACTAAATGTTGGAACATTTCTACAATGCTGTGAGGAGGATTTGATTGCATTCAGCCCTGAGAGTGAGAGCATTAGTGAGGTCAGGTTTTGATGTTGAATGTTTAGCTCTGCCACCCCGACCCATCCCTAAAGTACTGGATGAAGCAGGAAAGAACCATCTTTCTCACTCCACTGCTCCACAGCTCAATGCTGGGGGGCTTTATGCCCCTCTAGCCCACGCCTGGCATTAGGCAGCACGGTGTCACATGATCATGGCTGCTTCAGAGCAACCCGTTGTATTGATCAGCGCGTTTCTATGGAGATTATACAGCTGGGTGTGAACATCTGTGTCAGCTACTGATACACGGATGTGCAAATGCACACACACAGCTTGTCTTGTCCCTGTAGAGAAGAAGTACTGCCAATAGAATAGGACTCTCTGGAGCAGATCAACATCATGACCCTATTGGCACCATGCTGCCTAATGCCAAGCATGGGCTAGAGGGGTATAAAGCCCCCCAGCATTGAGGAGCTGTGGAGCAGTGGAGTAACTGGAATGATGGTGGTGGGGAGTTGGGGATGATGAGGTGTGGTGGTGATCATCATTCAACATCCTGACCTAACTAACGCTCTTGTGGCTGGATGCAATCCAATCCTCACAGCAGTGAGCACATCTAGTAGAACGTCTTCTTCTCTGCACAGTAGAGACAGTTACTCCAACAAAGGCACTCTTTTTAAAACCTTTGATTTCAGAATAATCAATAAATTAGCAGGTGTCCCAATACTTTTGTCCATATGTTGTATGTATCGTATGTTGAGTGTATCTCTTCAGGTATCATGATGTTATATTTGTAACGTATCGCCCACCTTTACTCCACTGCTCCTGTTTGGACTGTGCGGCTGTACGTATTCTGAGCTGAAGTGACGCGCTCCCCGGAGGCAGGGAGAGTTAATGCAGTGTGAGTGAGAGCAGGTAGCCCGCGCACCGGTGCCTGTGTGCCCATGTGTACAGACATGCCTGCAGGAGTTCGTACCTCAGTACAGATCAGAGTCAGGCCCCAGCCCTGGGCTTACTGTACTCAGCTACAGCCTGCTATCCTGCGCTAGCGGCTAGCGCACCAGTGCGGCCTGGAGCTGCTGTAAAGGTAGACATTTTAATACATTTGCACATCTGTGCCAGCAGCAATGGGTGCAGCTTAAAGTAGCTGAATGCATTCATTAGAAGGGCTGTCCACAAACATTTGGACGCATAGTGTAACACCGTAATAAATAGAGTTCTATCATGTCGAACTGTCTCTCTGCTGACTGTTAATATCCATGATGAGCAATGAATAAGCTGGTGTCCCAATACTTTTGTCCATATAGTGTCCATGTATAAGTTGCATGACATTGTCCTGGCTAAATAACACAGTGTGGACACTCAGATTTCAGATCCTAGGCTTGTTGTTTATGCTGTTGGTGTGTGTTCTGTTCTGCAGGGTCCGCGGGTCGTAAAGGTAAAGTGTCTACGGTGGATAGCCCCCAACGTCTTCCAGCCACGCCTGTGCCCACCAACGCCACGCAAGGCTCCCCCCCTCAGCTTCTGATGAGGACAGGCACAGCTACCTCTGAATCCGCCGCCAGTGCCAACGGTACCCACCCCTTCTCCCCCACGGGCATCGGGCCAGACTTCTTCACGCCTGCGGTCGCCAGTGTGGGCGCCACCTTTCCTCCACTGGCGGGAAAAATGGCCCTTAGCTCACTGCTCCAGCGGCAGCTCATGCAGAGCTTCTACACCAAAGCCTTGCAGGTAGAGGGGCACCCATGACCCCCATTTCTGAACTGTGTAGAAATTCGTACGTTATGTTGTTTAATCGCATCATGAGTAGTTCTGCATTTCTCTCTCTAACAATACCCCTCCTTCCCTGCAGGAGAGTTCTGCCGGGGCCCTGCTCTTTGCCCCCCAGCACTATGCCTCAAGCCCCCTGCCACCCGCCGCCAGCCCAGACACCAACGGCACGGTGCCCTCGCCTAGCCGCTCAGAGGGGGCGGGCAGCGTCTCTGAGGGAGAGGAGATGGACACGGCCGAAATCGCCCGGCAGGTGAAGGAGCAGCTGATCAAACACAACATCGGCCAGCGAGTGTTTGGACACTACGTACTGGGGCTGTCCCAAGGCTCGGTCAGCGAGATCTTGGCCCGGCCCAAACCCTGGAGCAAACTGACCATCCGCGGGAAAGAGCCTTTCCACAAGATGAGGCAGTTTCTCTCTGACGAGCAGAACATCCTGGCACTGAGGAGCATTCAGGGACGACAGAGAGGTAAGGATACACACTTGCATAAGTCATCTTGCTCCATCACCTCCATCACCTTGTCTCCTCTCTCAGTTTGTGTATTCTTACAGTATTCACCTTATTCTGCCACGCCCACTATCAAGAGCTTGTTTTCTCCGCCTGCTGTGGATTATAAAGTAGCTAGCTATGCTAACACAACATCCAACAGCCTGTTTAACGCTATTCAGAGCAGAGCTAACTAGCTTTCCGACACAACACAGGACCTGCGTCGATAGTTGAAGGTGTTAAATATCCATACGCCTGCTTTTACCATTCTGTGGAGGGGAAACTCAGCTATGAAGCTCTGGTGAAGCCGATGCATCGGGCGCTCGTAAGGCCGTCAGGTAAGTCATCAGCCGAAAAGCTAACCTAGCCAAGAGCCTCACGAGCACCCAGCGGGTCCGATTCACCAGAGCTGGGAGAGGATGTTCTGGTGTTGGTCTCCCCTCAGAATGTTATGGGCAATCGTACAGACGTTTGTGAGACAGTTTAGAAACAAGGCACACATTTACTACTTATTATTAATAGTTCATTCATATAAATTATTAATATTAATAAGATTAACAGTCTTTTGGTGAAAATATCTGCAAGTCATCAGTTATCATACACATTCTCATTGCAGTAATAGTTCACACTGTTCTCAGTCTCTCCAGAACACGTGACCCACTCCGCACTGAACCGTTTTAATTGGGTTTGGGCTATAACAAACTTTCCAAACAAAGTGGGGTGGTAATCAGATCAACATTTTAGCCTCACTAACACAAAAATGCAATCAAATCCTCACAGCAATGCTCCTCCAATATCTAATAAAACGTCTTCCTCTCTACTCCAACAGAAGCAAGAGAAACTCTTTAATACCCTTGAATTTAGGTGTCCCAATACTTTTGTCCATTTAGTATATGTTTCAGGTGTCTGGTAGGAGGCAGCTTGTGTTGCTGATGTTGTGGGTTTGGCCAATGGTTGTCCGCCTGCTGTCTGGTGTTCGAACTGTGAGCTCAGAGGTCAGAGGAAGGACGGACTGGGCTTTGTTACTTTCACTACAGATCAGTAAAGGCAGAGACCGCAGATAACATGACAAGCGAAGAGGGGGTACTGCAGGCCGAGGAGCACAGGGGGTGGTGTGTGTTGATGGAGGTGAGGTTGAAAAGGGCTGACTGTCTCTCTGGAACATCTTCAGGAGGGTCTGGTTGGTGGCTCCATAGAAACCCTTAAACCTGTATTTTCACATCAGGAACTGCAGCTAACAGCAAGCCCATGCCAGCATGTCTCACACAGCGGGCTGCATGGGAGGCAGGTGGTTTTGGGAGAGGTTTGAGGAGGGAAAAAGGAGGTAGAGGTATTTTCCGTGCACCATTCCGGTCTAATTTGCCTTGGTTGAAAATAGCTGTGAGCTTTTCCGAGCGGCGCTGACCCTGCCGCTCGCCGAATCTGCAGTGCGCGGTGATGAGAGAGAATCAGGAGCAGGTTATTAGTGGCTGTGTAAAAGCAGCAGAGGTCTTGCTCTTATTTTTTTTTCTTATCTTGCGCTGCTTGTTTTCCAACAGAGAACCCAGGCCAGAACCTGAACAGAGTGTTTCAGGACGTTCCCAAGCGGAGAACCGGCTCAGAAGGCTCCTCTAAGCCAGGTCTGTGCTAAGCCTTCCCTTTAGCTGGGCTGTTTCTGTGTTGTGACAGTCTGTGTGTCTCTCTCTCGTTCTGTGGCCTGGGCTCTGCTGAAAAATCAGCGGAGGCATTAAATATCTGCTGCGAGCGATCATTGTACACCCCTACCGATAGTGCTGCTGTTAGAACCGTTTCTGAAGCACAGTAGAACCGAACTTTCTACTTTCTGACATGGACGTCCTTTAAAGTGAAGTCCTGGGCTAAGTTATGTTGACCAGCATGTGGGCTCAATAAGCTGTGTGTGTGTGTGTCCTTGAGGCTAGGCCACAGTGCCACCACACTGTAACTGGTGGTTCAGTTTTCCCTAGGGCTGCACTGTGGGTGGCCACCCAGTGTGTGTGTGTGTGTGTGTGTGTGCAGGGCCGAGCATTACTTCCACCTCACACACGCCCAGCTGCTATCTTCACACACCAGTGAGCCTGACCTTGCCCCGCTGCCCACTGCTCATGGCCCCTACTGGACTCACACACTCACAGGTTTTTTATACGACATCACAGAAATGTCTTATGAACACACTATGGCCAAAAGTACTGGGACACCTGCTCATTCAGTGTTTCTTCTGAAATCAAGAGTATTAAAGAGCTGATCCTGCTTCTGTTGGAGTAACTGTCTCTACTGTCCAGAGAAGAAGACTTTCTACTAGATTGGAGAAGCATTGCTGTGAGGATTTGATTGTATTCTGCAAAAAGAGAGTTAGTGAGGTCAGGATGTTGGATTTTCCACTGCTCCACAGCTCAATGCTGGGGGGCTTTATACCCCTCTAGTCCACGCCTGGCATTATTAGGCAGCATGGAGCCAATAGGGTCATGATGTTGATCTGCTCCAGAGGGTCCTATTCTATTGGCAGTACTTCTTCTCTACAGGGACTAGACAAGCTGTGTGTGTGCATTTGCACATCTGTGTCAGCAATGGATGCAACTAGCCAGTAGCTGAATGAATTCATTAGAAGGGGTGTCTGCATAGATATATATGTGTAATGAAAATCATATAAAGTGTGTGTGTGTGTGTGTATGTATGTGTGAGGTCAGGTGGATCTGTTGTTTCTGAAGGAACTGGTTTAAATTCCTGCGTTTCCTTTAGCGAAGCTCTCAGACGTTTGTAGAGGAAGTGCAGCTGCAGCTACAGGAAAATCAGCTGGCCATATTCACACTATTATAAACACACATTACTCTCTACAGACGACTTCAGTTTGAGTCCGGCCGTTTACTTAACCCTTACGGGTCCAGGGCTGTTACTGTTATTGTGCTGTGTTTAATAATTCATATATCATCAGTTTAAATATACATATTTGACATTACAGCAGGCCGGAGGAGTCAGTGATGAGCGGGTGCAGCTGAGACGCAGTTTGGTGTTTATTTAGATGAAATTATTCGACAGGTCACGAGCCCGTGTACTGTACAGTTACTGTTTCAGACAGTAGAGAGTATGAGTATGGGTTTCATACCTCACACCCAGTCTCATCCTCCCTGTGGCCCTAACACGCTCAATCCTCATCTTACCCCCCCGTTCTCTCTCAGGTAACATCACCACCAGGATCCGCACCCCCGATGGTGGCTCAGACGAAGCCATTAAATCCATCCTGGAACAGGCCAAACGGGAGCTGCAGGTACAGAAAGGTGAGTCCTGAAACGTTCAGCGTCCTGTAGGGATGGTGTTTCACTCCTAGTGTGTCAAAGTGCTTAAAGGAAAACCGTGATGAGAGAAGTGGAGTTGGAGCAGCAGCTGATTAATAAACATCCGTCCAAAGAACAACTACACCTCTGATATATGGAGCAGGGGAAGGCATTTGTTTCCATGGTTACACATGGAACCACAACATTTCCATGGTTGTGGTTCGTCCATTTCCATAGTTACACCACACCAAGTTCTGTGGTTACGGTACTTTCATTTTCATTGTGAAGCTATACCCATTCCCATGGTTACTGTACACCCATTTCTGTGGTTACACTGAACAAATTCCAGTGGTCACTCTACACCTTTTCCATGCTTGTACGAAATGCATTTCAGGGTCAGGGTACAGCAGTTCCCACTGTTACTCTACAAAATCTCCATGATTAAGCTCCTCCAGTTTCCATAGGTATACTCCGGTCCATGCCACGGTGAATGGCTCCCGTATCCATGGCTTTTATAAACAATACACTTCCCTTCAATTTCATCACATTCCGTCTGTCGGTCTGTCTGTCGGTCTGTCTGTCTCCACAGTTGAAAGTGTTCAGCCGCCCTCCTCCTCTGATCAAAACATCCGCTCCATCCTGGATCAGGCACGCAGGGAGATGGAGGTCCAACAAGGGGCACTGGAGCCGGGGCTGAAGGCCCAGTCCGAAATCTCGCTGCTGGGCTCCAAGCTGCTGACCTCGCCGCTGTCCAGCCTGGTGTACTCTCCGCTGGCGCTGACCCTGAAAAAGCCATTGGACTATCATGCCTCAGTGAAGCGGGAGAGCAGCGAAGGGGCACTATCCGAGGCCAGCCGAAATTCCGATGCCGCAGGGTCGTGGAGAGAGCAGTGGTGGAACACCATTCAGAGCGATCGGCATGGAGTCGCACAGCTCACCTCCAGTGAGGACACACACAGTCAGGAGGACAGCAAAGAGGTGCAGGTCACTTATACATATTATATATATATTTATTAAATACAGTACATATACAGATATACATTATATAAACACACAGTTTTATTTCATTCTGGCATAAAATAGAGTAAAGTGACCATACCTGGTTGCTTGGCAACCAGTGATCAGTGGACTGATCCAGGAATGCTATCAAATGGCATAAAATTTTTCCACCAATCAGATTGTGTAGGCGGGGCTTAGCGTTAAATAATAAAAAAGAATAAACCCACATACTCTCCCTACTGTTCCTCCAGCCGAAGCCCCTCCGTCTTGGCAGCTCGGCCCCCGTTTCCGCTCCGGCCCCGGGCTCCACTCTAGACGGCTGGAAGGACTGGCCCAGCGCCGAATCTCCGTTTTCTACGTTTTCCCAGAGTTCTGAGCTCAGTCTGCCGATAGCTGGTGGGTCCTGCTCCGAGACGCCCCAGAGCAGCCCCTTGCCCTCCTGTCCCCTGTTAGCCATCGCAAAAGCGGCCAGTAAACCCGTGGTAGCCCCGCTGACCCCAGAACAGTATGAGCACTACATGTACCAGGAGGTGGACACAGTGGAGCTGACCCAGCAGGTCAAAGACAAACTGGCCAAAAGCGGCATCTGCCAGCGGGTCTTCGGAGAGAAGGTACGAAATAGTCAGTCCATCACCGCTGTAGAACTGAGCCGACTCAGAGTCAGTCCTGTAGAACTCCTGCCTTAGAACCCTTTGATTTGGTGTCAGTTCGTTAGGAAACGATTTAATTCATCATTTTAGTTCAGCTCAGTTTCATTTGATTCAGTTCAGTTTGAATCAGTTCAGCTCAGTTTGATTCAGTTCAGTTCAGTTTGATTCACTTCAGCTCAGTTTGATTCAGTTTGATTTAGTTCAGCTCATTTTGATTCTGTTCAGCTCAGTTTGATTCAGTTTGATTCATTTCAGCTCAGTTTGATTCACTTCAGTTCAGTTTGATTTAGTTTAGCTCAGTTGGATTCACTTCAGCTCAGTTTGATTCAGTTTAGTTCAGTTTGATTCACTTCAGCTCAGTTTGATTCAGTTTGATTTAGTTCAGCTCAGTTTGATTCACTTCAGCTCAGTTTGATTCAGTTCAGCTCAGTGTTTTACTGAGTTAGTTTAGTTGCCGTGTTCAGGCAGGGCTGTTCACACTGGGTGTCTGTATTCTCTGTGTGTGTGCAGGTACTTGGCCTGTCTCAGGGCAGCGTGAGTGACATGCTGTCTCGGCCGAAGCACTGGAGTAAACTCACTCAGAAGGGCAGAGAGCCGTTCATTCGCATGCAGCTGTGGCTCAACGGGGAAAACACACACCAAGCACAGGGTATACACACACACACACACACACTTCTGTTCAATTTGATTCGGCTTGATTGTCATTATAGCAGCACAGGGCTGTACAGTCTAATGAAGCCCTCTCTGCTGCAGAGACCACACAGAGGAGCACTAATGAGAAAGCAGCAGAGACAGGGGCAGAATGAGCGCAGTCCTGAGGGGCAGGTAGTAGTGGAGTGTGTGGGGGGGGGAGTTTGTGGTAGAAACGAATCAGGTCATGTGTGCAGATCATATACACTATATGTCCAAATGTTTGTGGACACCCCTTCTAATGAATTCTACCATTTCTACCATGAATGCTACCATTGCTGACACAGATGTGCAAATGCACACACACAGCTTATCTAGTCCCTGTAGAGAAGAAGTACTGCCAATAGAATAGGACTCTCTGGAGCAGATCAACATCATGACCCTATTGGCTCCATGCTGCCTAATAATGTCAGGCGTGGGCTAGAGGGGTATAAAGCCCCCCAGCATTGAGCTGTGGAGCAGTGGAAGAACTGTGTTCTCTGGAATGATGGTGGAGCTCCAACAAAAGCAGGATAGACTTTTTTTAATCGCCTTGATTTCAGAAGACGCAGTGAATGAGCAAGTGTCCCAATACTTTTGTCCACATAGTGTAAATAAATCATGAGTAAATAATGAATGCTGTGTTGACTGCAGTGTCTGGGGGCGGAGCTGCAGTGTATCGGCTGTCTGTTTGTGTTTTATTGTCTCTGGGAGCTGACCTGGATTTGGGAGGTGGGTCCGTGGGGGGACCGTGTTAGCACGTTAGCATGTACCCCTGGGGCATTCCCTGGAGGGTCCTGTCTCTGTTATTATCAATTACCCATCATTCCTAGGATGTATGATAATTACCCCTCTGTCCTCGCATACCTCTGGCCGTCACGCCACAGCGGCTGATTAATATGCAAATAATCGGCCGATGGGATGATGAATGGGCCGTTAGCGGAGTGTGTAATGAATTGTACTGCGCCTGCCCCACATTAACCAGCCTCTCTCTCTCTCTCTCTACCACTGTACCACTAACTAGACTCAGCCATGTTCGGATCAGAGCACGAGAGCAGCTGGGAGGAGGGGGGTCAGAGTCAGGTTTTTACAGTGGAACTGGAGCTTAAACAACGAGAGAGAGAGAGAGACAGAGAGAGAGAGAGAGAGAGAGAGAGAGAGAGAGAGAGAGAGAGAGAGAGAGACAGTAGCTGTATGATGACTGCTGAAGCTCGGCTTACCAATACGGGTCTGTGGTGTAGCGGTGTGTGTTTATGAACCGTTCAAGTGGTCAGTGCTGCAGAAGTGCTGACCGGTCCCATCTCACACTCAGGACAGAGCATCAGTACTGTATCTATCATCATATCACCCTCCCCCAACACACACACACACATTCCCCTCCCCACATCAACACCACCTGGAACAGTAAAGTGGGAGTGAGTGAATGATGGTGTGTGTGTGTCCTCCATATCTCCTGTCCTCACTAACCCTCATTAGGACAACACCCTCTACAAGGCTAAAAGAAGCCCTCCTCCAGGGTGTGTGTGTGTGTGTGTGTGTGTGTGTGTGTGTGTAAGGTTGAGGGCACTGAGTGACCCTCATTAGTCTCTGTAGATCCGTTCTGCTGAAGGTCATCCTGACTTCTGCACCACTCAGAGCTGTGCTAGGTCACACACACACACACACACACACACACACACACACACACACACTCACACACACACACACATGCTCCATAAATTAGTTTGTAAAAACATAACATATTAATTAGATAGGAGTTAGAATTGTGTTTAAATACTGTATTTACATTATTATTTTATTATTTTAATAATTATAATGTTGAATTATTATTATTATGTACTACTACTTGTAATATTAGAAATTCCCACGTATTATGTATTAAGTACTAATGGACATCTGCATCCTGTATTTTCATGTATTTTTACTGTATTTTTGTAAAGAATATTAATAATAACAGCTGGATTAGATGAACTAGGTAATATTTGTGAAATGGAAATACTGGCCTTCCTCTGGGAATGGATAAGCAAACACGCACACACCCAACAATCCCAACACACCGAATATCTGGATGTATTCTAGTGTTAAAATGAACTGTCCTCATCTCCACAGATCAGAGTTTTAGGTAGAGCCAGATCCTGTTTAGATGCAGCTCAATGCTGGGGGGCTTTATACCCCTCTAGTCCATGTCTGGCGTTATGCAGCATGGAGCCGATAGGGTCATGATGTTGATCTGCTCCAGAGAGTCCTATTCTATTGGCAGTACTTACTAGCTGAATGCATTCATTAGAGTGTCCACAAACATTTGGACACGCAGTGTGTGTGTATGTGTTTTGAGCGTGTAAGGCGGCTCTAGAGGAGCTCCTACATCAGACTCGTCTGTGATTATTGTTATTGTTGTTCTACATGAAAGCTCTTCTGCTCCGCGGACGAACGCAGACGCGCTCTGATCTGATGAGCCGTTTCAGAGCTTTCCCCCTTCATACGCCATCTCTCCATCCACGGCTGACTCCGCACGCGCGCACGTGTGTGTGTGTGTGGCTGCGAGAGAGCAGCGGAGAGGCCGTCAGCTCTGATTAGTGTGTGTGAAGCTGCAGGGACAGGCCGAGCGCGAGCAGTCAGATCAGATCTTCAGCCAGACACACACACGGCCTGGTGACAGCCTGACTGCCGGCGTTGTGCGTGTGTGTGTGTGTTGGGCGGTGGGGGGGATGGAAGCAGAGATGACATTGGGTCCCTTCGACATGCTGAAAGCAACCAGCAATGGCAGCAAGTGTGTGTGTGTGTGTCCGTGCACATGTAACTGTGCGTCCATGTGTGTTTCTAAGTATGTATGTGTGTGTGTGTGTGTGTGTGTGCGTGGGTTGATCACATCTGGCCACACAGCTGGTTACCGCTGACCATGTACATTCATGCATGCATATGAAACACACACACACACACTTTGTAAAACTCCATTTGAAATGAGTGTAAATGAGCAGCTGCTGTATGAATAAGGCAGTGAGGGCTGAGCTGCTCCACTTCTGCTCCAGCTCGGCGTGAGCCGCCGTATCACAGCCCGAACCGGCCCGCCCCACCCTGTTATCAGTTCAGACAGCGCTGTGCAAAAGTATTAGCACATCTGTAAAGCTGTTGATCTGGGCTGTAAGCGTTTATTTGGAATATTGCAACCAATACAAATGATCTAATGGAATTAATAACACACACACTACATGGACAAAAGTATTGGGACAAACCTTACACCTCTGTAATTGAAGTTCTAGAAGTTCCAGATTGGCCGAGAGTGTGAGTGGTAGTCTGAGCAGAACCATTCTTCTCACCATTGTTCTTTTAGAGGTTCTAGATAAACTGTTAGTGTTAGTGTAAGCTAAATAAACAGCACTCCAGTCCTTTTGGAAGCTCTAAATAAACTGTAAGTGCGTGGTCTGGGTAGAACGTCACTATAATCCTTCTGAAGGTTCTAGATAGGGTGTATATGTGAGCAGCAGTATGAACAGGTTCAGGGGTTTGGGTTTGGACGGATTTGGTTTAGAACAGTCCGATATTGAAGCTGATCCTGGAACCTTATTTTAAACCTGTATCCATTCTTTTGTCTCTCCACAGAGATCACTCCTAAAACGTCGGCCAGCTGCAGTCCGGCCCCTGAGTCGCCGGTCAGCTCGGCCGAGGAGTCCGTTAAGAGTCAGCCGGAGGATCAGTGCGTCCAGGCTGCGGGTCGAGAGTCCAGCGATGCATCCGAATCGCAGTTGGACATGTCCCTCCCCCTGCCAGTCCCCGGACACTCCGGACTCAGCATCCAAGAGATGGTGGCCATGTCTACAGAGCTGGACACATACACCATCACCAAGAAGGTCAAAGAAGTCCTCACCGATAATAACCTCGGTGAGTGAGCGAGCGAGCACATTGGTCCACATAGGGTTATGCTGAAACTTTAGGACCGCCCATTCTGCATAAAGAGGAGAGCAGTACTGGTGATAAAGTCTGATGGACTAGCTGGTTGACTGGTTGACTAGTTTGGTAAAGCTGGTTTTGCTGGTGAACCAGCATGATCAGGCCTCTAAACCAGCCTGGTCATGATGGTCAGTCACCTTGGTGATACTGGTTGACTCTTTGATCGAATTGGTCATACTGGAAGACCAGCTAAAGCATCTCAACCTACGCAAAAACGTACCTTCTGCTGGACAACCAGCAGGCAGGGCAGGTATGTGGTCAGCAGCTTGATGACAGGGTCTCGGATAGGAGACAGAACTCCGGTCCACAGCGCTCCTTTCAGCGTGTAGCTAAATCAGGTCTGGTGTCAGGGAGTGGAGGAGTGTAACGGTGTTTTTGCAGTGAAGGACGTTTGGAGGAGACGGCGTCCTGTCCTTCAGCGTTTAATGGCCGTTCTCTCTGACCGTCACCGTGTCCCTCTGTAATTAATGAGGGTTTAAGTGGCGGTGGCAGACAGGTTCTCTCTCCTTCATGTGGCTTTTATAATCACACAAACTCATTCAGCCTTTTGTCCAAAATAGATCTGGTTTAGTCTGGGAACTGTCTGCTCCGTGACGAGTCATTTGTCACATGCTGTTTTGCTCAGAGGCCGAAATAACTTTTCAGACTTTTTGGACCTTCTGGACGGCACAAATATTTAAAAATAGTTGGACTCTGAGTGCCGTACGTGGTCATACTTTGTTTACCAGGGTTCACACTCTAAATACAGCAGAGGAACTGCAGGTTTGTGGAAATTTGAGACGATTTTCAACATTACATTTTATAGCAATTCCATCCAGTTTCTCTCCAGTTTCTCTGCGAGGAGGAGAGCTCCACACATTTATTTAAACATGTTTAAATGTGTCTTAAAGGGGAACTCCACCCACTTTTCTCTGTGTAACCCAGTGTTTATGAGGAGCTCAGTCAGAGTCGGGGGTTCGGTGTGAATCTGAGCTTCACTGTAGAGAAACTGACCCACTCTGATCTCTGTACAGTGGTGATGAATGGAAGCAGGCGTTGGTTGCTATAACTACAACACCACAGATACAGCCCATAATTTATCTCCTTTCCAAACCCACCAGTGCAGCTACACGAGTCTTCTGAGTTTTATATGGAATGATGATGATGATGATGATGATGGTGGTGGTAAAATAGTGAATAGAGAATCTGAACTAATCCAGTTCTCTTTAGGGACTACTTTCTGTAGCTGCACTACACCCTGCAGCATGTATCCCTCCACCATTTTAATGATCTGATTTTAAAAGCAGGTTCTAGAGCCGAGCTCTTCTCAGAACTCACATCGACAGCATATCAACAAGCTGATTGCTTAACCCTTATTATTGGGGTTCTTTATTTCCGATTCTTTGCTCACATTACATACTTATTGTATTATCATTGAATAATAACATATCGTAGTTATACAAAACATTTTATTTACATTGATTTAATTTCTGTACGAACAGGTCAGAGTCGGCACACACTGCACTGACTTCATCAGAATCACTTCCTAATAAAAGCTCTCCTCTGTTACTGACAGACTCCGATGTGAGCTGGATCTGGGTCGGATTCACAGAAGCTTTCCTAAGGAACAGCTTATGAAGGATCAGAAGATAAACACTAAGAGTGCTCTCATGTTTTGAGAATATCAGCTGTTCTTAGAATCTTTCTTAAGTGAAAAGTTAAGAAGACAAATCTCAGGAGATTTTTAAAGAATATTTGAACTTTGTTCTTAAGCATAAAATAAAAAAAAGCAGATCTAAGACGAATTTCCACACTTTTGTGAATCCGGGCCCAACTCTTTCACCCAGTTTCTCCACCTGCTGATCCATCGCTCAGATTAAACTACAGCAGCGTTCTGTCTGCTCCGTCCATGACAGACAGATCTGAGGGTTAAGTAACACTTGTGCGTTCTGTCCTCCAGGTAGAGCCGTAAATCTTTTCATACTGCTGTAAATCTACCCCAGGAGATGCTGGATGTGTGTGTGTGTGTGTGTGTAGGAGTCAGTCTGGGTGAAGCAGTGTAAAGCGGAGAGTCTCTGAGGGAAAGCTCCCTGTGGAGAGTCAAGCGTGATCACAGCGCTCCGCTGCACTCAGGGGAATCCTTCCACTGTAGAGATAAAAATTCCCATTATTCAGCTCCTCCTACAGAAGCATCCTCTGGAAACTAGCAGCGCTGTAGGAGCGGCCTGTAGGCCTGGGTTTCCTTTGAGGAGTGAAGGGAACTACAGGCAGCCGAACAGAATAACCCTCCTGAGTGGAGCAGCAGTCTAACCGCCCGTTCACAACTGCCCTTTACAGCGGTTCTGGTGATCGGATCACTTTGGGGGGGGTCATGATTCGATTCCTTCAGGCAAGCGGAGAAACGTCTGTTGGAAAAACGTTGCTACAAGTAATGATCAGCAGTTCTCATAATTAAGGTTAGCGCCTCCTCCAGGCGTGTTGAGTTAGCGGCAGTTTGAGAAGATGTGGAGGAGCTTCTTCACATGTCTCGAAAGAAGACGAGCATCGTGTTAGAGGGGGTTCTAGATAGTGTGTGGGGGGGGGAAGTAAACACTAAAAAGATTTGTGTTTTTCAGGTCAGCGTCTGTTTGGTGAGAGTATTCTGGGCCTGACCCAGGGGTCAGTTTCGGACCTGCTGGCCCGACCCAAGCCCTGGCACAAGCTCAGTCTGAAGGGCCGAGAGCCGTTCGTCCGAATGCAGCTGTGGCTCAACGACCCAAACAGCGTGGACAAGCTGATGGAGATGAAACGGATGGAGAAGAAAGGTACTGAACACACACACACACACACACACACACACACACACTCTCACACTCTCACACATACACACTGTCTCTCAACACACACTTAAAGGAACAGTTTGGTGAAAAATCAGAGTATCATCTAATCTCTGTAAACACGCCCCTAAAATCAGAAGACGAGTGACGTTACCACACACACTCCAGACCCCACACACTCACACACACTCACACACATACTGCCGCACACCCAGCACATGCGATTAGAACACACAATTAGAACACTCTGGACCCCACCTACACATACACACATACACAGAGACCACACACACTCCTGACACCTCTACACCTCAAAAGGGCTTTGACCAACCTTTTACACCTACTGGCGGCTACACACACTCCCAGCTCCCCCTGTAGCCCCCGGAAACCCCCCTGCTGACAACAGAACCAGCGCACCCACCAGCACCTGTTAGTACCTCTGTATGTGTGTCAGAACGAAACCTCTCATCTCCAAAACAGTGAAAAAAACACTCTTAACTTCTAATAGAAGACAGTAAAACCAGATTATTATATACACTATATGGACAAAAGTATTGGGACACCTACGCATTCATGTTTTTTCTGAAATTAAGAGCATTAAAAAGGGGTTTTCCTTTGTTTTGTTGGAGTAATTGTTTCTACTGTCCAGGGAAGAAGATGTTCTACTACTATCATTGCAGCTCCACTGCTCCACAGCTCAATGCTGGGGGGCTTTATACCCCTCTAGTCCACGCTTGGCATTAGGCAGCATGGAGCCAATAGGTTCATGTTTGAGTCCTATTCTATTGGCAGTACTTCTTCTCTACAGGGACTAGACAAGCTGTGTGTGTATTTGCACATTTGTGTCAGTAATGGGTGCAGCTTAAAGTAGCTGAATGCATTCATTAGAAGGGGTGTCCACAAACATTTGGACGTATAGTAACACAGCTCGCTGCCCTGTGTATGGAACTGTTAGCTTAAGAGCCGTTAGCTTGCTGTCTGCTGGCAGCATGGGAAAAGCAACACCTCCCCCTCTCTGTTTTCTCCTCTCTCTGTTTCTCCAGGGAAGAGTGTGAATTTGACCTCAGCTTCAGTGGCACGAGGCAAATTAGCCATGCTTAGCCCTTGCTCTGAGAATTTTAGCTGCTAGCCAAATGTCTGACCGATGCCGTTGCTGTAGGCCTTTTAGCAGCCGCCAGTGAACTGAGAAATATAGCCGATCCCCAGGGTTCTCTCACTTTAATAGGAGAACACTGTCTCTGTCCCTGATAACAGCAGGGTTCTCTTAGTCCTACCGTTATATGAAACACCTCCAACATTACGTACAGTACTACTAGAAGCATCCTTCAATCAGCTGTGTGTGTGTGTGTGTGTGTGTGTGTGTGTATATATATATATATTTCTTCATATTAGATAAACAGTTTGTCAGATATGATTTATGGGCAGAGACTGCCACCTACTGGTGAACTAATCATTTCATTGTTTTTTTAATGAAGTCTTCTGCTTACAATCACTGGCCACTTTATTGGAAACACCTACCTTCTGCTTCCACTCACTGGCCACTTTATTAGAAACAGCAAAGCTCAATTATACAGGTGTACGGTTACCGGCTGGAGCTCCATTGCTGCTGCAGTTTATCAGCCCTGTCTATCCCACCACAGGGCTGCTGCTGTCCAAATATTATTGCCCGATGAGATAAACAGAAACAGAAAACATATCTCATATATATATATATCATATATGTTGATTCACAGTGCCCTGTGTGTGTTTCTCTTCAGCCTACATGAAGAGGCGGCACAGCTCAGTGAGTGAGAGTCCCTCACGCGAAGGTGGAGTCTGTGTGGGTGATTACAGCCAGGCGAGCAGTCCGCAGCCCCCTGTTCGAGACCACCAGCCCCAGCTGAAGAAGCCTCGGGTGGTTTTAGCTCCAGAGGAGAAGGAGGCGCTGAAGAGAGCGTACCAACAGAAACCATATCCATCTCCAAAAACCATTGAGGAACTGGCCAGTCAGCTCAACCTCAAAACCAGCACCGTCATCAACTGGTTCCACAACTACAGGTACAACACCAGAGGCTTAAAGAAGTGAAGGGGTGAAAGGTTCTTTATAAAACATCTGTAGAAGTGTTCCTGGTTTTGCCATTTAACCAGACAAAGAACCACTTCTGCATTCAAATGATTCTTGAATGGTTTCTACACCAATCAGCCATAACATTAGCACCACTGACACCACTGATTAAAGTTGATGTGTTGAAGCAGGAAAAATTGTAGGAAGCAGGAAGTTGTCTAGAACATCTCCAAAACATCAGGCAGGTCTTGTGGGGTGTTCTCTCCCGGTATGCAGTGGTCAGCACCTACCGAAAGTGCTCCAAGGAAGGACAACCGGTGAACTGGAGACAGGGCAATGGACACCCAAGGCTCACTGATGCTCATGGAGGCTCCGCCCACCTCCAAACTAACTTACTTCTTACAGACTTCTTACAGGATCTGTTGTGGCGGCACAATGGGGACCTTCTGAGTATTTGGCTGTGATGTTATGGCTGATTATATCTGTGTATGTAGAAGTGTCATATTTGCTAAGAACGCTTTAAGACCGTCCTGAACTGTCGCTGTCGCAGGTCTCGTATCCGGCGGGAGTTGTTCATAGAGGAGATCCAGGCAGCAGCAGGCGGAAAAGCTGGGGTGGACGGCGAGAGCAGCTGCGATGGCGCTGAATCAGACAGCAGAGCGTCCGGCCTGGAGGAGCCCACCCACGACGAGCTGGGCATCGCGATGTCCAGCGGGCACACGGACGCCTTCTTCAGCTTCCCAGAATCGTCCTTGGCCCTCGCACCGTCCTCATCGTCCTCGGCGGCAGCGGCGGCAACGTCAGCACCGGCTACCTCCTGCAACCCGAGAGACAGCAGCCTGCGGCGGAAGAAGGCGGCGAACCTGAACAGCATCATCCACCGGCTGGAGAAGGCGGCGAACCGAGACGAGCCGCACGAGTGGGAATTCTGAGACTCTCCGGAGAGAAAGAAAAAGAGTTGGAAAAGAGCTGTTTTTATAACGATGTTGTCGTTTAGTAAAGCACTTAGGGCCCTGCTGGCCACAGGGCTTTAACACCATTGGTGCAAAAAGAACTACAGTGAGCTTTAATGAGCTTAACTCCCGTTCAGACTGCTGTCAGGCTAGAGCAGAGCATATCCCTCATCACATCTCTGTTTTTTCGTAGACTTTAACTCACACTAACTGTTACAGTCCAGACGTTCTCAGGCCGCCAAAAAGCGGCCTCAAACCAAAAGCACTTGAGAAATGCACGTTAGCGGGAGGCTAGTTTTTCTCCTGCGGCATCTCCATCTCCTGGCTATGCAAACTCCAGCACACCAGGTGTTCCTCCAGGAAGGAACCGGCATTATTTTGAAATTTCAGAAGCTTCTCTTAGTAGAAATTTTATAGCAATGACATTGCCACGAAGAGATTGCACAGTCAGTCGACTCTAAACAACACACTCCTTCTGCAATTTCTTTATTCTTTTTGGACTAAAAGTTAAAGTTAGAAACGTTTTATTGATAATCCACATTTTTAAACCTCTACTGTTAACACAGGTACTGTCACGTTAGGAAAAGAAGAAAAAGAAAAAACCCAGAGAAGTCTTGTGGTAGCTAGCTAACTTCTAGTTCTGCCTGAATCGATGATTTCCTTTCTCAGCTTTAACCCGCCTCCTTCCAAGCTTTTTTAAAGGGGGGTCTTGTTCAGTACACTCTGTTTTAGGCCAAAACCAGTGCGCTAGTGCAGAGGAGCATAAAAAAAGGATGTACAGTACTTTGAAATATTATTCTAGATATTTTTTAAGACGAAAGCCTGCTTTTTAACTTCAAGCAACAAAACCACACATTAGAGACCTCGCGCCGAAGCTGGAGGAAGGAGTGTGGTGAAAAAGTGAAAAAGTATGTTTGTTATTTTTTTCTTTGCTGGATTTATAAAACGCAGCGACGATTTTCGGGGGCAGACTTTGACGGACGCATTACATACCTTTAACCTTCAGGTTCTTCACTATATCATCAAAAAACTTACATTAGCAAGTGAAATCATTTTCATCTAAATATCTAATATTTCTCATTTTCACTATTATTTAGTTACACAGTTTTTTGGTCACTAAATAATAATTTGACTTAAATCAAGTAAAAGTATCTTTATATATTCTGATGAGAATTATTGCGTTTTCAAACCAGATTTAAGATGATTTGACTTGCTAAGATAGCATTTTTTGCAGCATACTCACAAACACACTACAGCCCATAGTACATATCACACACACTCTATTTTTCTATTTTTAGGAGAACTGACCTTGTTGGCTCTAATTTACGCTTATGATTCAAATAGGATGAAAAGTATCTAGCAATAAAATGTTTATTATTTAATAGGGGACGAATCTCAGATTCAGTTTGATTATGATTCTTTAGGAAATGATTCAGTGCCATTATGAAATTTCACAATTCACCAAGATTCATATTAATATTGTATAAAATACAATAATCAGGTTTTAAAACAAAACTGGCCATTTTGATTTTTGTATTTTAAAAATAATCAGAATTTCGCACATGAATTATTCAAATCAGTTCTAAATTATAATCAGTTCTAAAATCAGTGAATTTCCGAGCCGTGGGGAAACGCATGCAGAGGTCAGAAAGGTCAAGCGCTGGTCAACACGGGTCCAAAAAATTAAACAAGACTTTTATTTTGTCCTGAACCTGTCGGGACAAACACGGCGTCCTGTTAGAGTCACTCTGTGCAAGCCGTCACTGCCGCCCCCTGGTGTCCACATGTGTGCACTACAGCTGATTTTCTTTGTAGTTGCACTTTACTTTCTGAAAGTGGACGACGCTCCCCTGTTTCAGTGTCTGCGAGTCTCTGAGCGCGTCCGCCTGTGTGTCCACATCTTAAAGTAGCAGATTAACGTTTGTTAGTACGTTTGCTCACAGCTTACCAAACTCCACCCTTTTTATCACTGCTTATCGTATTTTACATCTGCATTTTTATTATTTACCTAACTAAGAAAAGACTAATGGCAGACATTATTTTGTTTGTTGGTGTGGTGTGCTTATTTATAGACACTGTCTTATACATATTGATGTCTTATTATTTGTGACATATATATTTGATTTTTTTTTTCTTTAACGGAAGGGACTATATAAGGTCAGGTTACATATTATTAGACTAATAGACTGCCGGCAGTATTGGGTTATGTACTTTTGATACGTGTCTGTTGATGAATTAATCCTGAAGGTTAGCATTTTGACTTTGTTTGTTTATATTATTCTGATTTAGAGCTGGATGAACACAGTTACTCTACGGATGGACAGAAACAGTGCTGTGGATGGAGTCATTAAGCATGTAAACATTCACACAGACAGCTACACACCATCTGAAGATTATCTTAGCTGTTAGAAAGTGATTTTCTCTGCCAATGTTGCGTAATATTCAGTGTTACAGTGCTGTTTAGGGAATATTTAGGCTTGTTCTGTTACTGCCAGTAAGGAAACCGGAATTTGGGGAATTTCACACTAAAATTAGACTCTGTCAGCTCACATACAAACCTCAGAACAGCGGACGGTGTGTGTCCTTTTGATGTACACTGAACTGCTGCTTTCTTAGAACTCCCTACTTTGTACCTAAGCTCATCGGCCAATTTATCGGAAACACTTGCCACTTTGTAGATATACAGTGCCAGACTGCAGCTCATCAGTTCCTGCACCTTTACTCAGTTTACTCCACACTACCATATTACCACCACCCCAATGATATCTGGATGACAGCGGTCAGAATCGGACCAGAGATGAATAGTCCAGAGGGGATCTGATGAAGTGCAGCACCAGATGAGCTACAGTCTGCACACCTGTATAGTGGAGCTGTAAGGTGGAGGTGGGTGTTGATCATATAATGGCCAGTGACTGTAGGTACAGTAAAGGTGTTTCTAAGTGTCCTAACTTTAACCTTAAATTTAGGTTCTCTTACTTTCCCAGAAAGCCATGCAAGCTGGAATCTCCTCTTTTTTCCTTTGTGCCACTACACGCCTCAAAAGCACAGCGAGCTACTCAAACCACCAAACCTTTGACCAAACTACAGTATTTGCACTGATTTAAGCCCAGGACTGTTCTTTAATCCCCACTCTTTCATCTGGAGTGCCTTCATACAGGAAACCCGTCACTCAGAACCGCCATACTGACCATTAATGAACGTTACACTAAACAGTAATATGCATGTTGTCATGGTGATGGTAGCACAATTAGGTCGTCTACGTGTTTCCAAAGCATTTGCCAAACCAGACATTTTCAGTAAGGAACACCAAAACCACCCTTAATCTGCACTGTCCCGATCCCTCTTCTCTCTCAGCTGGCAGAACTGCCCTCTCCAGGCTCCGCCCACAAATGCGTTCTTCCATAGTGACTGTTGTTAGGTCGGACAAGCTTTAAAAGTTTTACATTTCCTGTGTGATATACACTGAGGAGGCAGAGCAACAGTCTCTCATTGGGGTTGAAAAGGATTTGTACCAGTGTTCGGTAAAGCTTGTCCAACCGAGCAACAGTAGTTATGGAAGAACACACTGGTGGGCGGAGCCTGGAGTGGGTAGTTTATGAGTTCATCCGTTTTTGTCTCAGGTCATGATGTTTATTCTTTTCTTTTTAAAGTGTCTCTGTTCTTTTAACTGAAGCGAAAAATCTGCCCATCCATTCAGGATCAGTCATAGAAACCAAAGTTGTGGAAATGTTTGAATTTTAATCGGATCAGTTCTATTGTCCCGTTTTAAAACCCGGTGTCAGAGGATGTTTTAAAACTGGTTGTTATTAGTAGCAATAAATATCCTGTAATGTGGACCAAATGACCTGGAGCAGGTTCTGAGCAGCATGTGTGAAGGGCGCTGGTTAGGCCGACCCTGTGTTTGTGTTTTTATTCACTGTAATGATGATGATGATGATGATGATGTTGTAGGTACCATGAGACGAAGCACTTGAAGTGGACTGTGGACGATGCATAATTTTTTTTCCAAATATTTTTCTATGGGAACACTGCGGATTATAATGGACGTCCCACAGCTGTACAGATATCAGGCGGATCTGAGTTCACTGAACTGATCAGCGTTTATGTTCATGCTTGAGTTGGTACAGTAGGTCCGTGTAGTATTGCTGTAGATTCTGTAATTGTCCAAAAGCTAGTTTTAGTTGAATCCTGAAGAAGCTCTGCACACTCTCACACCCCAGCCTGCCACAGCGTCCCTCACCTACAATGTCTAACCCACCCTAATAATCAGAAAGACCTGCTTTATGCAGCGACTGTAGAGAACATGGACAGATCAGCGTCTCCCAAAGTTAAGCCTCTAGCACCTAGTCTAGCGCCTCTGCTGGCTGGTTGCAGTATGATATGTAGCTCCGCCCATCCTCATATGTTTCAATGACTAAACTCCGCCCATTTTCCATCTCCTCTTCCTCCTCTAAACTGTCTCTCCGTCTCCAGTGTCTCCAGATTCCAGCAGTTAGTCTCTCTGTGCTGATACTGACCCATCTTTAATTTCCCCCAGACATCAGTTTAACCCTTACTCTGCTCTATCAGAAGAAGGCGGGGCTACACTTAGGAATGAAGTGATTGACAGACAGACAGTCTTGTCTGGAAGAGAGCGCTCGTCTGCAGCAGGACCTGCATGGCGTCCTCTCTGGTCAGTCCAAGGAGGAGCTGGAGCGTCCACTTACCGGACAGACTGGGAGTCCAGGGGGAAATCCGCTCTGCTTCTGCACTGGAAGCTCAGTGAAGACGGTCTGAGACACTCAGGGGGCGGGTCTTTCAGATGAGTAGATAAGTGTGGCTCCACCTCCGGTCTCTGCTGAGCGCCTGACTCTGGTTGCAGATTGATCAACATGCCGGACAGTTTGGTCAGTTTGGTCCATGTTTTCTACAGTCATTGATTTTACGTAATTGTTTGAAGTGAGAGGCATTAATAACGTTACACTTGTCAATATTTAGCTACGATTATGCTAATTCAATTTATTATTTGGTTAAAAATGTAATTTACAGTTTTGCTTCTTTAACCCAAATGGAACTGATTAGTCATGTTCCGTGTCTGAAGAACGCTGGAGCTATGAGGCTAACGTAGCTACGTAATGTAGGCTAGGTTCAGCATCTCTAACAGACTGTTGGTTTCTGACACTGTAGGACTCTCTGCTATCTAGAACATGGACATGCAGAACAGGACGATTGTTTAAAAAAGACTGGCTGATCAGTTTTCATTTAGGTTTGATGGTTTAGCTGGTCTCCCAGCATGCTCCAGCTGACCACACTGGTCAACCAGTTTGAGAGGCGGCTTGGTCAGGTTGTACATGCTGGTAGACGCTACAGGAAGTTAATGTGTGTAGTCTGTTAGAGACACTGAAGACCTGCACACACACACACACACACACACACACACACACAGCGTCTGAGGAGAGTGTGTGAGGATTTAGGCTGCAGTTAGCATCACGCTAAATTGTGACTATTAGCTGCCATTACTTATTAGCCTCGTAGCCCCAGAGCTAAAACTACACACAGACCGGCCTCAGACCGCGAGCAGGACCAGCCAAACCTGCAGTAACTTAAAAGTATTTGACCAAACTGCCCCAACCCAGCGGTCACTTTACCGAAGTGTGTGAGGGGTGTTCGTGTACGAGTGTGAGAGGCAGGTCCCACAAAACTCTTCCCTTTAGCTTGTGTGTGTGTGTGTGTGTATTCTCTCATCTGCCCCTTTGGCGTCTCACAAAGCTCAGGTAGAAACTGTGTGTAGCGCAGCGCCTCCCTCAGATACGCTGTGGGTGTCTCCCTCCCTCCTTCCCAGCTGCTGATGCAGTTTTGTGGTCTATTTTTCTATGTTTCATAACTCTGAACCACACGATGGAGCTGAAGCGTCCATCACCTGAATAAAGAGAACTCTTCCACTTCGCCTTCTGGACGTGTGGTTTTTGTTAACCTGGTTTATTTTGCTTTATTTATTTGTAATATCTTGTATTTAATTCCTGCGCTCCCATGTAGAGATATATAAACATGTTTATTATGCATCTGAAATACGTTGCATTTAATTCCAAAATGCATTTCAGAATATTTTGTCCATAAATCAAATGTAATATTTGATATTAAAATACATTCTTTTAAAACATATGGGGAAATATTACAAATGTTTTATAGGTACAGATACACAGTGAAGACGCAGTTGGATCATTTGTTATATATCTTGTTCTTTAATCTAAGAACTAAAATGTATTTTAAAATATATTTCATAAAAATATTCTAACTGGCCAATTTCACATATGCCCAATATGTATTTAAAAATACATTGAAAATATATTTACAGATATTTTTTGTCCATTTTCATACATTGCAAAAGTATATTTGATGAATACATTTCAATTATTATTATTATTTATTAGCATTCAACATAAATTAAAATAAACATCTATGCAATGGGTAAATGTGTTATTAGTGCACTCTTCATTTATTTTTATATTTGTGTGTCAAATTACCTCTTTCTTATATTGTAGACATTAGTGTGCAAAAGTACAATCACATTAAATCCTCCACTGCTCCACAGCTCCTCAATGCTGGGGGGCTTTATACCCCTCTAGCCCACGCCTGGCATTATTAGGCAGCATGGAGCCGATAGGGTCATGATGTTGATCTGCTCCAGAGGGTCCTATTCTATTGGCAGTATTTCTTCTCTACAGGGTCTAGACAAAGTTTGTCTGTATCAGCAGTGGGTGGCATATGCATTCATTAGAAGTGGTGTCCACAAACATTTGGACATATAGTGGTTATTCAGTCCTGTTCTTTCCGAACTGCCCTGCAGTACATCAGCGCAGCCACCAGAGGTCACTGTAATGCTGTATACACTTGTCTCTCCGCCTTGCTGGTGGTGATGCCGCCCTTCAGCCCTTCATCAGGGCTCCTCTCGTCCAGATGATTTGGGGTGGTGTGGTTCTCAGCCTTGCAGTGGCGTCACTGTTTGACACACTGCCATGAACACTACACTGTCAGTGTCACTGGTGTGCTGGGAACGGACCACCACCCCGGTGATATCTGCAGGACAGGGGCCCTGTGGTCAGAAACTGGCCAGTGCTGAATGGGGTAGAGGGGACTGATCAACTGCAGCAACGGGTGGAGCTCCAGCCCGTAACTGTGCACCTGCGCTGTAAGGTGGGGGTTTCTAATAAAGTGGCCTATCAGTGGACGCACAGGGTAGGGGGCTCTAATTTAGAAATTACACATTTAAATATATTTAACCCTTACATGCACTGTGTTTACAGTACTGCACGTGCACACACCCACGATGACGTACAGGTTAATTATGTTACAGTGACGTCACATCTGTTGCCCTATTTTGGACGTGAGGAAATTAAAGTGCAAGTCTGTGTCTTGTGTGGGGGAGTGCAGGTCAGGACGGGTGAAGGGTGCCTGAAGGGGCCGGGGTTAAAGCCCCGCTGAGGGCCCGGTGACGCTGTATCAGCGCCCTCTGTCGGCTCCGAGCTCGTACTGCACTCACCCTTACCCTCAGGAGACCAAAACTAGTAATAAAAATAATGCAACTTTTATATTTACTTAAAATATAAATATAAACAGGTTAACAGTACATTATAATACTAGATAGAAGTCTATTTAAGATCAGATTATTCTCTAGTTCTGTACTAAGTTACAATTTAGTATATATTAATATATAATACTGATGTGCTTTTACCCTAAATCTCCTCAAATAAACGAGTTTATTATTTTTAGCTCGTAGTACTAAAATAAAACAATATTTTAATACTACAGTCAGGTCTGCTTTTCATCACAGTTTTCCTGCAGTTATGTAAGTATGTTGTTTTTATTAAATGAGCTTAATTATGTGTTAATTTTGCTTGAGCCATAAAACGTAAAACAGCGTAAATATCAGCCTTAATGAGTCGAAATCAAATAATGCAAATTATACTTACTGTACTGAGTATTATATGAACATCAAAGCAGCTTTCAATCACTTCTAAGATTAATCATAATTTGCATAACTGTGGAACATTGGTGGACTATTTACCACCCAATCCATGCGCAGTGGGAGGGGCTTGTCTAAATGCGAGTGAGGAATAAATATGTATAATATTGATAGAAATGCTTTTATAAAGATATGAAAAGAAAACTTTTATGTTTTTATATTTCATACATAGAGAAATAGAGGAGTATATAATAATGATAGAGTAAATAATACACACATAACATCGTCATTATTATAATTATTATAAACTAAATACACATAAATGCGCGTGCACAGGTAAATCTGTGAATGCTGCGGTCAAGAACTATCAGCCAATCCCAGCGCGGAGGGGGCGTGGTCTGCCGGAAAACGGGTGGGGGCAAAACCAAAACAGCAGCCGCGCGGATCCGGAGCCGCAGCCGCCTCGGACTGATTTGTTCCCGGTTTGTCGGATCGAGTCGGTCCGCCTGCGAGCCGCCGTGGACGGAAACTCTCCGCAGGCCGTGTGGTCGGTGTGCATGCAGCAGAATGGAGCCGGAGACACGCCGAACGGAGCCGGAGACCCGCCGCTGCTGAGGCGGTTCGGGCCGGAGGGCCGCGCAGGCCCGCAGCCGCGAGTCATGGTGGTGTTTTCGGCCGCCAGTGAGAGCGACGAGCCGGAGGACGCGGGGCCCAGCCTGGGCGGTGCTGCGGCGGTGCTGGAGGAGCAGGAGCCCCGCAAAACAGCTACGGGAAGCCCGCGGGGGAACCTGGGGAGAAGCATACACTCATTCAATCCAGCTCAGGAGGTAAATCTGACCGGGGAGAGAGAGAGTGTGTGTGTGTGTGTGTGTGTGAATGACAAGAGGGGTGTGTTAGGAGTGTGCAGCGTGGGGGTGTGTGTCAGCAGTGGGTTCTGAACAGGGGGTGTGTTTGGATTTTGAATAAGGGGGTTAGAGGTTTACAGCATGTGTGTATCATTAAATCACACCTATCAAATACAGTCTCACTAAATACTCCTTTCTATTAAATATAATTCAACAATTCTATTCACCTCTAATCTAAATCAGATTAAAGGGCCTTTGAAGTGCTGAGTGCAGTTAATGAGAATTACTGTAACTGTTCGCAGCCAAGAAACCATATTTCTGAACAACATCAGAGGAACAGTAGAGATGATCCAGAATCTCATTAGTGATTAATTTACATAATAAAGTGATCAGATCTGAGACCCACCGTACTGTACACTCCCTCTGACGACCCCACAGCTGCTCAGAACAGCGTGCAGTAATGATCACCGTCGCCATAGCGTGTCGTCATACTGCCCATCCACAAGTGAACCTGTGTCTATGTGTCACCTAGCAACATCCTAGCAACCAAGTGGAAAAGGCAAGCCATCACTTAGCACTTGGAACAGCGAAGCAGCAGCATAGCAACCACTTACCAACACCATAGCAACAACGGATGAGAGACTCCCCAGTGTGGCATCGCTGGGGGTCAAACCTGAGACCTCCCAATGACAGAGGTGTCCTGGCTGAACCCCCCCAGTAGCCCCCAGTGAACCCTGTTCAGGTATATTACACTGTATGTGTATTAATTTAGGTCTAGTTTACTGTACACATCGCTGTCAATTTAACAGTCTAATGTAAAGTTTACACTGGATATAACACTGCTTAATAACCACTGATCAATCGCAGTTTCGTTACCCACAGTACTGTATCGTAATAAATATTCTGTATCGTGAAAAATATCTTTAAATATCATGATCTATTATTTTTACCATATCACCCAGCCCTCGTCTAATATACTGTATCTGTTAATGGAGCAGTATAATGTAAGGGCTACACTGTGGGAAACACTGTGTGTGTGTGTGTGTGTGTGTGTGTGTGTTGTTTATTTGGGTGTTAACTGAGCCTCACGTCACTCACGTCTCCGTCTTTCTCCCTAACCGGTGGATTTGATCTCCGCGGACGTTTACTCGCCCCTGATAGGCTTGTTTCCCCGGGGGGGCGGGCCTGCGTCTCCTCTACCTGGCTCCCAGTCACGTGTGTGTCAGATCTAGCGGGCTGTGTGGGATTACGGGAGTGTAATCGTGTTTTGGAAAGGCCCAGCTGAAGGTGTCACTGATGAACTCACCGCGTCCTCTGATTAGCATAATCTCGTTAGAGCTCCAGCCTTTCTGCACAGCAGCGCTTCAGATGTGATGACCCGACTCTGTGATCTGATCAGAAGGTGGGAAATAGGGGAGCGTCTTCTAACCGTTACTGTAACAGAGCAGATCTGCTCCTGATCCACTGCTGTGCGTCTGAGTCTGCACTGTAAGAACAGCCAGCAGGTAGAGGTTACTTCTAGCATAACCATGGTAACAGGTGTACTGTAGCCATAGAAACGGATGCAGTGTAACCACCGAAACGGGTGTAGTAGAATCATGGGATCCAGTGTAATATATTTTTGGAGCCCAAAATCCCTGGCAGCATAGTGTAACCTCAGAAATGGGTTTAGTGTAACCACGGAAATGGCTGTAGCATAACCATGGAGGCAGATCTAGTGTAGGCATGGAAACGGATTTAGGAAAAGCATTGGAACAGGTGGAGTGTAACCCTGGAAACCATGGCCATGACATAACCATGGAAATGAGAGTGTAGTGACACCCTAGAAACAGGGTAGTGTAACCATGGAAACGGGTTTAGAAGTGTCCACTGTGGGATCTGCAGTACTGTGTCTGACTGTAGTAACAGTCACCCTCCCTCTGTTCCTGCGTGTCCTGCAGTTTCCTGAGGTGATTCCTCTGAACGTTGGAGGGACGTATTTTACCACCCGTCTGTCCACCCTGCGGCGCTATGAGGATACCATGCTGGCGGCCATGTTCAGCGGACGCCACCATATCCCCCGAGATGCTGAGGGGCGCTACTTTATCGACCGGGACGGTGCTTACTTCGGGTGAGTAAAGACCTGTGATGTAATGATGAATCAGAGATTCTAAAGGAGCGACTCTGGTATATTGTGATATTTACACTGAGAAGCACGACTTTAATAGCACAGTTTAATAATTAATAATAATAATAATAATAATAATGTATTAATTAATACAGCGATAAATAAATAGACTGAAAAATACTTCATTTAGGAGAACATGCAACATCGACCAATTTCTAAATAGTTGCTTAGCTATTGCTAAGTGGTTGCTATGGTATTGTATATGGTGTGAAGACATTTACAGTAGTAGCAGTGCAGCACTACCAGCATTCTCCACCAGGGAGTACGTTTAGTGTTATTGTGGTGTAACTCTGATTTGTCCAATGATTTGTGTGTACGGTGTGTGTGGTGTGTGTGGTGTGTGTTGGGTGTTTAGGGACATATTGAATTTTCTGCGTGAGGGGGAGTTGCCACAGAGGGACCGGGTGCGTGCAGTTCACAGAGAGGCGCAGTATTATGCTATCGGCCCCCTGCTGGAGAGCCTGGAGGACACGCAGCCTCTGACCGGAGAGAAAGTCCGTCAGGCCTTCCTCGACCTGCTGCCGTATTATAAAGGTACGCTGCTGAAGAGGCTGTTTAAACAGACTGCAGGGGTAAATGAGTTAATTTGGTAATTGACTGAAGTGTCACTGTAGGAATTATTATTATTATTATTATTATTATGCAGTGTGTATGATTTGGGGGTTCAGGATTAGGAGAACAGGTCAGAGCTTTAAAGTAAAGCCCCTCCTCTTTGTCTTTCAGATAATCTGGAGCGGATCGTGGAGATAGCGAAGCTGCGAGCGATGCAGAGGAAGGCGCGCTTCGCTAAGCTGAAGGTGTGTGTGTATAAGGAGGAAATGCCCATCACGCCATACGAGCGGCCGCTGTTCAACTCCCTGCGGTTCGAGCGCTCAGAGAGCGAGGCTAAGCTGTTTGAGCATCACTGCGAGGTGGACGTGTCGTTTGGGCCGTGGGAGGCCGTGGCGGACGTGTACGACCTGCTGCACTGCATCGTGAGCGACCTGGCCGAGCGCGGCATCACGGCGGACCAGCAGTGCATCGGAGTGTGCGACAAGCATCTCATTAACCACTACTACTGCAAACGCCCCATCTACGAGTTCAAGATCACCTGGTGGTGAAGCTCAGTGCACTCTCGAAACTGCTGTGTTGAAGCTGCACTGCCTCACGTCTGATTCTAATCTTAACCCGGGTGTGAGGGCTCAGTGCTGTGGCATAACGGGGGTCTGACCAGCCCCAGTGCCAAGAAATCCCCCACCCCCCCTTCCCTCCCATCTTAATCAGACTGGTGCTGTAGTACAGGCTGCTGATGATAGTGTGTTGTTGCCATAGTGACCCAAGTGTCACGAGAAACAGTACAAGGCTGCGTTCACATTACACATTACACGTTACACGCCAATTACAGGATTTTTTTTGCTAAGATCCGATCTTTCTGATCTGATGGATAAGTGGATCGTACCTATCTTTAATGTAAACATAACTGCATCAGAAATCGGACGTGTCTGATTTAGGACCACAAACTGCTCTGAAATCATCAGATCCAGATCACATTAAGGCAGAAAATCGGATTTGCGCCACATTTGCGCCGCTGTAAGGTTGCAGAAAGGGCTACTAAACTGAATGGTGGTCTAATTACACCGCTGTTATCAGACACTGGGCTGAAACAGTGAAGCAGGAAGTGTGTTGTTAATGAACGCATCTTTTCTGAGAGTGGAGCTGCAGCCGGTCAGGCTCATGTCCGAGCACAGTTTGGGGACGCTTGCCTTGTTTCTCCGCTGTTTGCAGTGCAGCAGTTCTAGATGGTTCAGGCCATTTTCAGATAAAGCTATTTATACTAGTTCATTTTAGTTATCGTTATAAATACTTGTGACATCATTTCCTCTGATAAACCCGTTTAGCCTTGGTAAACGGTAAACTCGCTACTTTATGTGAAGAATTCTGAACTCTGGTAGAAATCCCACACGCTGGGCAGATTGTGTTACTTTGCTTCGGCTTTATTCTGAACACTGTAGGTAATGAAGGCTGTCAGGATTAGAGCCGTCAATCAGAGAGTTATTATTTAATGTATCTGTAATAATTCCTATTTGTGAATAATTGTTCATTTATTTGAAGGGAAGCACTGTTTGAGCTTCTTTAGTTTACCCAGGAGGCTGTTCTGTAAACCCACAAGGGTTCTGTGTAGCACCAGAAGAAGGTTCTATGACAAAAGTGCAACAGTTATTATTTTTAATGATGTTTAATTCATTTAAAGGGTTCCTTAAAGAACCATATACAAAATAACTACACACACTGCAGATTCATACTGGATTTAATTTGATCCCTTATTATTACCACCATACTGATCAGATTCATACTGGGTAAAGCCATGTCTCACTGTTAAAACTGCATAAACTGCAGATTCAGACTGGGTTCAAATTACACTGCAGTTACTGTCATACTGTCAAAGTAAACACACTGCTAATTCATACTGGATTAAAATCTGGATTAAAACCTGCATACAATGCGGATTTATAGTGATTTTTATTGTTATTATTTTAATTTCCGCAGTAAATATTTTCAGACCGTAAAAATTACACACACTGCAGATTCATATTGGGGGGGGGGGCAGATTCATACTGGGTTAAAATTACACTGCAGTTACTGTCATACTGTTTAAAACTAAACACAATGCTAATTCATACTGGATTAAAATCTGGAATTTAAATTAAAAATTGCATACAATGCGGATTTAAAGTGATTTAAATTTCCCCAGTAAATTTAACCAGACTAAAACTAAACACACTGCAGATTCAGGCTGCATTAAAATTACTGTTACTAATCACTTCAGCTCCCGGGCCCGATGGGTGGATCTAACCCAGCTCCGTCAGTGCTTTGACTCAGCGGGTGTTCTGTTTGGTCTCAGTGTAAGCTGCCTCTCGTGGAACAGTGTTGTGCGTAATGGTCTCCAGCTCTGTCAGTGCTGAGTCTTTATACCCTGTGTTTGTGTTCTAGGCTTGTCCTGAACCTGTCGATGGAGAGGGCTAGATCAACTGGTTGATCAGTTTGTGAATTGTTATTAATTGTGCTTTATTTGTGAACAACTTTGTTATATTTGATCTATTTACATTTACAGCCATGTTACACATGTGGAAGCAGTCTTGCCCAAGGGCTCTTACTGGGGCAGTGTGGCGTTCTCGCCTGGCTGGGGAATCAGGCCTCAGTCATTGAGGAGGGGGGGGGCACAGTAGTGGGCGGAGCTTGGAGGGATTGATTGTGTTAATTTATTTATTATTTTTGAATTCTGCTGCCTAACAGGACACACACACGACTATTCAGCCAGCTATCTTATAAACCATGGGGGGATCCAGGTCCAGATAGACCGGCTCTGCTGCAGCAGCCAGAACGAAATCCTGGGGTGAACTTAAACTATCTGGACCTGGGTTTCCCACCTCTCCTTAGAAACTGCTAAAATGACTGTACATGACCTGCTGTTTGATTGCATAGTGAAAGGTTAAAGGTCACGTCTTCAGTGTCATTACTTACAGTTTGTTTTGGGATAGATCTGTATAATCTGTATAATATTTTTTTTAATTGTGGACTAAAGAGTATATTACTGAATAACTGGACTGTTAGCCTTACTGAAATTGAGGTACCCTCGTGTTTACTCTGGTCTAATGCGTACAGACTGCTGCTGCCGGCTGCTAACCCTCAGATTTACTCTCACTTTTGTAGCTCATGCCTTATTCAGCAGCACCATTTGACTTTCAGACAAACGTCACTTTCATTAACACTAGGGAACAGTTTAGGGCTGTCACTATAGATTAGACTAATCATTTAAATGCTTTATTATTATTTTGATGATTTAATATATTTTTCATTTTAAAACTTTAATTACTGAATAGTTAAACAGGCTTAAATGAACATGAACATCATGCAGGACTTTTCATACCTACTGTTAAACTCTTTAGTAGAAAAGCTGTATACTACCACTGCTTTCCTCACCGTAGAACTTTTTCTGCTTTCAAATACAGTAATGTAGAATTGCATACTTGTATAAAAAGTAAATAGAATTACAGAAATGCAGCATAAAATTCATGCTGCACATTACAACAACTAAAACACATTTGTTTGTACTCCTATTTTTCTTGATATCAGGAAGTAAATTGACAAAATTGTAGACTTTTAATGTAAAAACTTAATTATTACTATTTAAAAAAAATCTGATTAATATAGTAAATAGAATTACTAAACTGCAACATAAAATTCATTTTATTTAAACTTCGTTCACCATATTAATTTATTATAACTTAATTCTAGATTACAATTATTGATATTTTTTATTATTATTATTATTTTTTTACTAATCATGTGTCATTATATAAACTTGGGAAGGTAAACAGGTAAAAGCTATTATTGTATATTGCAATCATTTTCCATAATTTATCCGATTTAAACCAAACTGGTTTGATTGAAGTGATTCTGAATGTATCAGTGATGGTGTATATACAGCACATATACAGTATATACTTAATATGAACATGTATATATGTGTGTAAATACAATGTAAAATATGCATTAGCTGGTTAATTATTGGTACTTTTTATTTATATTTTAATTGATATTTTTGTTTATTGAGTTTAATCGAGTATTTGTGACAGCCCTAAACCAGTTCAGCTGTAGTGGTCTGATCTAGATATCACTAGAACCCGCTTTGAGGGCTGTGAAGGCCGTACGTAGCATGAGCTCTCAGCACTGCATCAGCTTCAACGTGTTTCACACCATCCAGAGCATCCTGACCTCTGTCTGTCTGTCTGTCTGACTCTCTGTCTCTCTTTGTCTGTCTGTCTGACTCTCTGTCTCTCTCTGTCTCTCTCGCTCTCTCTCTCTGTCTGTCTGTCTCTGTCTCTCTCTCTCTCTGTCTGACTCTCTCTCTCTGTGTCTCTCTCTCTCTCTGTGTGTCTCTCTCTCTCTCTGTCTGTCTCTCTCTGTCTGTCTCTCTCTCTGTCTGTCTCTCTCTCTGTCTGTCTCTCTCTGTCTGACTCCCTCTCTCTCTGTCTGTCTCTCTCTCTCTGTCTCTCTCTGTCTGACTCTCTGTGTGTGTCTCTCTCTCTCTGTCTGTCTCTCTCTGTCTGTCTCTCTCTGTCTGTCTCTCTCTCTGTCTGTCTGACTCCCTCTCTCTCTCTGTCTGTCTGACTCCCTCTCTCTCTGTCTGTCTCTCTCTCTCTGTCTCTCTCTGTCTGACTCTCTCTGTGTGTGTCTCTCTCTCTCTGTCTGTCTCTCTCTCTCTGTCTCTCTCTCTGTCTCTCTCTGTCTCTCTCTCTCTCTCTCTCTCTCTGTCTGACTCCCTCTCTCTGTCTGTCTCTCTCCCTCTCTCCCTCTGTCTCTCTCTCTCTCTCTCTCTCTCTCTCTGTCTGTCTGACTCCCTCTCTCTCTCTCTGTCTCTCTCTCTGTCTCTCTCTCTCTCTCTCTCTCTGTGGGCAGTGTTGCTCAGTGGACGGTGGGTGTTTTTGCTGCAGGGTTACTTGCACTGCTCTGTATGTGTTGAGTTCTAATGTTTGTACTGCATTATTGTTCTACTGCTTTATTGTGCTGACAATAAACTTATGTATATTTTGCCATTTTTATGAAGTATGGGTGTTTAATATGCACACAGTTCAAGAGTTTTACTGGTAGAAGCTCTGGTATCAGATATCAGCTATTACTGTATTTACTATTATAATACATTATAATATAATAAGCTATTACTAATAAAAAGTGATCGATAAAGAGTGAAATTCTATGTAAAACACTGGACTGGACTAGTCCGAATTACATTAATGATATGCATGTAGGGCTTTACAGATCCGAAAATATTACCAGCAAGTATTTTATAGCTGATGAGAAATAATTGTTTACCAGTAAATATTAACTTTATGTATCACTGATATCTTTTAATGCTAAAACAGCTTAGCATAGCGCACAGCCCGAGACCAGCATGCTGTGATACGTGTTAGCATCATGCTAATTAAAACACTGCTAATTGGTTGTGAAAGTAAATGTTACTCGAGTGAACAGGAGCTCCCCAGACCCCTAAAATATGACAATTATAGGTTATTGATCAACCTTGCACTAATAACACGTTAGCTTTCAGCTAATAAACTAGCCAGAGCCCACACCTCTGTGTTCAGCGCATCCAGTGTTAAACTGGTTCCTAATCCAGTGCGTTTCTGCTGAATTAGAGTTCTTGCAAAAAAGAAATTAAAATATACACAGAAATATATATAGATATTTTATAGATATATATATATATAAAATATACACAGAAAACAAAACTGTAAAAGTACTGCATTGTAGTTATAGGATGTGGTACATGTGCAACCTAATGACTTTTCTTAAAATCTAAAAATAAAATGTAAAATGTGAGCGCTGTGAAACTGACCATGATGGGAACTTTTATTTTAAAATCGGGCTCAACACAATCAGCATCATCGCTCACAGTTTTATCTTTAAAACGGAAAAAAGTTTTATTTTATATATATATTTATTTATTTATTTATTTATTTGCGTGTTGTGTTTGTTTATTTGTTTATTTATTAAATATTACTCATATTTTAATAATATTTTTTTCGCATTCTGACTCCGCCCATCGTGTACATGCTGACAGACCAGCAGGCTGCCGGAAGTGACGTCAGCGCGCTGCAGTCCATGGCGCTGAGCTGATCAGGTAAATAAACCCGAATTTCTCCAAATTCTGATCTTCACTGTTTTACTTCAGCGGAGTTTATTGATCCGCTCACAGTCCCTGCACTGTTAAAGTGATCGGCTGTCTGAAGGTTATGGATTTGGCGCTCTGTGAAGGACGGGCTGAACTTGGCTTGTTGTAATGCGTCCGCTCCACCTTAAACACACAGAGACCCGCCGCGCCTCTTAAGGTGGAGCGGACAGTTAGACTGCGGAGCTGCTGTGTGGTCTGTTTCTGCTGCTTTCACTTCACTAAAACCGTTGTAACACAGGGTGTTGAGACTTGTTCAGACTGACCTGGGTTTACAGACTGACCTGGGTTTACAGACCGACCTGGGTTTACAGACCGAACTGGGTTTACAGACTGACCTGGGTTTACAGACCGAACTGGGTTTACAGACCGAACTGGGTTTGCAGACCGAACTGGGTTTACAGACTGACCTGGGTTTGCAGACCGAACTGGGTTTACAGACCGACCTGGGTTTACAGACTGACCTGGGTTTACAGACCGAACTGGGTTTGCAGACCGAACTGGGTTTACAGACCGAACTGGGTTTATAGACCGAACTGGGTTTACAGACTGACCTGGGTTTACAGACTGACCTGGGTTTACAGACTGACCTGGCAGTTGACAAGTGATGGTTACTGTTATGGTAATGTCAGTGTGTAATGCACAGCTCCTGAACACCATAGGAAAATGATCTACAGTTTCTACAGGATTCTACAGAGTTCCTGTAATAAGTGTCAGGTTAAAAAATAATATTTAAAAACATAAACAGTTCCCTTAATTTAATAAATAATTTCCTTAAAAAAAACTAAAGCATTTAATCTTAATGAAGAGCGATTTGAGGAGATATTTCTCTACCTAAAGACTGTAAGGACTTTCAGTAAGAATCTTGCAGTACATTCAGTCTGTTACTGTAGTTTATTACACATGTATTACAGATTAATAGTAATCCTATGAATACGCTCTCTGGAGGCTCAGTGGTTGGAAGGGTTTGATACCCACGGCCTCTGTAAGCTACTGCTGTTGGGACTTTCAGAAAGACCTTTAACCCCATCTGATCAAGGGGTGCTGTGGACTGTGGACTGTGATGTGTTTCTAACACCCTGATAATAACCTCTCTGCTGGTTATTTATAATAATATAATACATCTCCTATTTATACCATTAAACCCTCCAGCACGTAACACCAAACGGGTTAGTCTCTATTCTTCTGTGTTCAGATCCTTTTAGTGAAAAATAAAACACTGACTACTGAGCTACTCCACAGAGTGAAATTAAACCCAGAAAATGAAATTAGAGGCTAAATTAGCTGAACTCAGAAGCCTGTCAGACTTTAAGCCTTTAAAACCAGAAAAGTTCATTTCCTGAAGGATTAAAAGAATGGTTGCACAGCTTAAGTGGTTCCCACTTGCAGGCTGTCTCTATGCTGTTGCTGCGTGGTTGCTATGGTATCCCAGGTGGTTGCTATGATGTTCCTGCATGGTTGCTAAGTGGTTACTATGGTGTTACATATGCTGTGTATTGGCCAACCTGGTGATGTGATGCATATCACAATACAGGGGCTATGATTCAATATAGCTGGTCCAGCTTGTAGATGAAGATAAAGTGCCCTCAGGACGCTGCTGCTCACTCACTGTGTGTGTTCTTTAATCCTCTCTACAGGTCTACAGCTGTACACAGGTAAACACGCCGGTCTGCTCAGCGCAGGTAAGCAGACAGAATGAGTCAACGGTCCGAGCGCCGGGGGATCCACGTCGACCAGTCGGAGCTGCTGTGTAAGAAAGGCTGTGGTTACTATGGAAACGCCGCCTGGCAGGGTCTGTGCTCTAAGTGCTGGCGGGAGGAGTACCAGCGGGCACGGCAGAAACAGATCCAGGAGGACTGGGCCCTGGCCGAAAAGTGAGTGCTCATTTAGAGCAGAACCAGACTTACACTAAACTGGAGTGGTGGTGGTGGAGCTCCATCCAGTACTTTTGGATGGGATGAGTTGGGGAGTTGGGGATGATGAGGTGGGGTGGTGATCATCATCCAACATCCTGACCTCACTAACGCTCCCAATACTTTTGTCCATATAGTGCATCATTGTCATGATATCACACAGTGTCAGAAGCCTCAGTCTAACAGAGACTGGTGTGTGTGCCGGCAGTGGAGTCAGTCGAAGCTGAACATGGGGTGTTGTTTTGCAGGTTGCAGAGGGAGGAGGAAGCGGCCTACGCTAGCAGTCATGGGTCTCAGTCACAGTCTCCAGCTCAGCCGTCTCAGTCTCAGCCCAGCCTCACACCTTTCTCCAAGTTTGAGGAGAAGAAGACCAATGAGAAAACTCGGAAAGTGACTACAGTGAAGAAGTTCTTCAGCCCGTCCTCTCGCACCGCACCTAAAAAAGGTACGACATCCAGCAGGGAGGGGAGCTGAATTACAAAAGTTTGAAATAGGTTTTTTTTGCAGGGTTTGATACCAGGCTCCTCCCACTAATGTGTTCTTCTGTAGCTACTGCTTCTCCAGCCTTACAGAACACTGATAAAAATCCCATTCAACTCTAATGAGAGACTGTAGCTCCGCCTCCTCAGTGTATATCACAATACCTACATTTAGAGCGTTATTAATATTCACCCTAATGAGAGACTGTAGCTCCGCCTCCTCAGCGTATATCACAATACCTACATTTAGAGCGTTATTAATATTCACCCTAATGAGAGACTGTAGCTCCGCCTCCTTACAGTCTCTCATTAGGGGTGAAGTAGCTGTAGACGTCTGGACAGTGCTCTGCTTTATTCTCAGGTAAATAAATCCAGAGCCTAATTTAGCCACTGTCTCGCTCCTGCTTTGCTGTCTGTGCTCAGAGACAGTGCGACTGCTTACTTTCATCTGTGTCTGCCGTCAGTTTCAGAGTTATTTTGGAGTGAAGACAGAGAGCGTACTTTCAGTTTTGTTTAGACAGTCCTGACGGATATGGTTTCTCCGCTCCGCTGCGTTTCTCGTCAGACGAGCCGGCCTCGCTTCTTTCTTAGAAACAGCGCACAGCACTTCCTCATCCCAGCACATTACTGCTGCATTCTTTTTCAGGAGAGACGGTGATGTCAAATCATGTCAGTCCTCAACAGGCTAATTTATTTTATTGCTACACTATATGGACAAAAGTATTGGGACACGTACACATTCCACCTACAGGAGCTTTAATGACCCCCTATTCCAATCCCACAGGCATTAATCTGGAGCCGGTCCCCCTCTGCAGCTCTACCAGCAGCAGCAGGTCTGGAGCTCTGCTGCAGTTACTGAGTCAGTTGGAGGCTTTTCTGCACTCTGCTCTGAGCTCAGCACTCGGCCCTGACCCCGCTCTGTAGCTTTACGTGGTCTGACAGACACTCGGTGGCTGAGCTGCTCTCTGTGAGCTGTTCCTCCTAAACTCTTCCACTGTTCAATAATAACACCACTCACAGCTGATGGAGGAAGATCTAGGAGGGAGGAAATTTCACCAGCTGACTTGTTGGTGTTGGTGCAGCGGTGTCTCCTATTACATACAGAACCACGCTGGAGTTCAGTGAGCTCTTCAGAACCTCCCGTTCTTTCACTGATGTGTGGAAGAAAGACAGACTGCAGGAATAGAGGCCTGATTTTACACACCTGTGACAATGAGACAATGTCCCAATACTTTTGTCCATTTAGTGTATGTTCACATACCATTTAATTTGCTCATTATGATTTATCTCTGTTGAGTTTTTTGATGATTTATGCAAATGATCATCAGTTTCCTCCACATTCAGTTTGTTTTACTTAAAAAAAAAAGAATCCATTTCATCATAATTCCACGTGCATGCTCTTCTCCTCCTCTCTCTGCTTCATTTCCCTCTCTCTCTCTCTCTCTCTCTCTCCTTCCATATCAATTGCACCACGCTTCATCTTGCCCTCCTTTTCCCCCGCCTGCTGTGAACTTGCCCTAGTGTCTGAGAGAGAGAGGGATGAGGAGAGAGAGAGAAGGGAGAAGTTTCAGGGCAGGAGGGAGAGCCACGGGGAGACGCTGCTGAGGGACCTGAAGGGCATTTTTACCCAAAACTGGGAGATGAGCTCTCCTACTGAAGGTAACAGTAGAGAGTAGACGCTGGGAGGAATGTGATTGTGGAGGTTGCAGTGCTCTTCTCTTCAGCTCACGTGATGCCTGAGAGCTTTACATGACCTCTGTGGGTTGAGGGACAAAAGCTCCCGTCAGATCTCTGATTCTGGGAATCTGTGTGCAGTGGCTGCATGTAATAGCTCCATATAGTGTGTCTATACCTCCATATATAACCTATGTGTAGTACCTCCGTATCATTATTCAGTATTTCCTGCAATTACTTCTGTGTGTAGTATTTCTGTATACGACCTCTCTGTTGTACCTCCATATAAGCCTTCTGTGTAGTACCTATGTAGTACAGGGCGTCCGTATAATACCTCTATATAACTCTCTCCGTATGATATCTCCCTATGGTATATACATGTAGTACCTCTATACACTCCCCACCTCAGAATATTACCTTTGTGTAAAGCATTCCCATGTAGTATCTCAGTATAGGCCCTCTGTGGAGTACCTTTGTATAGTATCTCACTCCAATATTGTACCCCCAGTATCCCATAATACTCAGTAAAGGACTTAATCATAGCATCCCTGTATGATATATCTTTAGTACCCTATAGTACCTATAGTTCTTCTGTACAGTGCCTCCTTATAATGTTCCCATATAGTACCTCCTAATAGTCCCTTAATGTTTTACCTATATGCTTTGCACATTTGTTTAGTACCTCTATGTTGTAAGAGTCGGTTCCCAGACCAGGATTAAGCCTGTTATCCTCTCAGTGGAGAATCTCCTTTCAGAATGCTGTGTAGTCCAGGACTAGGCTTAATCCCTTGTCTAGACAACTGACACTGTGTATATAGTACCTGGGTTTAGCCCCCTATGTGTAAAACTTCAACATGCTACATCTATACTATAGTATCTTAATATATCACCTCCCTGTGCATCACCATGTGGCACCTCAGAGTGGAACCCTTATGTAGTACCACAACATAGAACATTCCTATGGTATCTGTGTGTTGTGATTGGCCTAGTACCTCTGTACAGTACCTCGATAGAGTGGTGGAGTGCCTCTGTGTAGTACCTGGACACATTGTTTTCTAGAATGTTTGTTAGACCTGTTTTGAGTATTGATCCTTCTTTTTTCAGCTCTCTGTGTGTGTGTGTGTGTGTGTGTGTGTGTGTGTGTGTGTGTGTGTGTGTGCTGGTGTAACATAAACACTGTCATAACAAAACCTCCTATCTTCAAAGTGGTAACCTTTGGTTAAAAAGCTAATTGACTGTAAGTGAATAGGCTGTGATTTTTAGTCCGGACACACTGACCGTGATGACGAGGTTATGAGGGTTTGGGGTGACAGTGATGGGACTGTGTGTAATAGATGTAATCTGCTGCTCCACTCATTCGTTTCTGCTGTTTTGTCATCATGCTCTCCCTCATGTGTTTTCTGTCTGATGGGCAGCTTTGGTTTCAAGACTCAGAGGTGGGTGTGTGTGTCCTGTATAACACTCAGCTTCAGGTTCATCAGTATGTCTTCCTCTGTACTGGGTTTATTCTAATGTTATATAGAGTTAATTACAGTTAGACACTCTCACTGACCACTGACTTTATGTTTATTTGGGTTTATTCTAATGTTATATAGAGTTAATTACAGGTAGAGTCTCACTGACCACTGACTTTATGTTTATTTGGGTTTATTCTAATGTTATATAGAGTTAATTACAGGTATATAGTGTATTATATTTTTGCTGAGGAATACATGATGAAAATGACACACCCTTCAGTTATTCTTCGTTAATTAGAACAAGATGGTAAAAGGTATGTTCTTGTTAGTCACAGGACCAGCTTGACTCTGTGTGGATATTTGTTTAGAAAAGTGTGATTAGCGCATTAGCTTTGCTGCAGGCCATCTAGGTTGCAGTAATCTGTTGGTTTGGCTTCAGGTAAATGGATCAGAGGCTGATTAGCATGGATTAGCCCTGTTAAATAACAGCTGGGCGTTTTGTTTTTGCCCCAGATTAATATTTACTTAGAAATTCCTGTAAGCCAGAGCATTCTTCACTTCATATTATTGTTATATTATATATTTATATATATATTATCATATTATTGTTAGGTGTATTGCATGCAACTGCGCACACACCTAAGCCTCGAACTCTGTAGTGACTGTAGAAAGCATGGACAGCTCAGCGTCTGAAGCCACCACAGGTCTAGCGCCTCTGCTGGCTGGTTGCAGTATGATGTGTAGCTCCGCCTATCTCTATATGTTTCGATGAGTAAACTCTGCTCATGTACCATCTCCTCTTCCTCCTCTAAACTGTCTCTCCGTCTCCAGTGTCTCCAGATTCCAGCAGTTAGTCTCTCTGTGCTGATACTGACCCATCTTTAATTTCCCCCAGACATCAGTTTAACCCTTACTCTGCTCTATCAGAAGAAGGCGGGGCTACACTTAGGAATGAAGTGATTGACAGACAGACAGTCTTGTCTGGAAGAGAGCGCTCGTCTGCAGCAGGACCTGCATGGCGTCCTCTCTGGTCAGTACATGGAGGAGCTGAGCTGTAGAGGAACTTACATGAGCTGCACTTTTGCTGCTGGAGCGTCCACTTACCGGACAGACTGGAAGCTCAGTGAAGACGGTCTGAGACACTCAGGCTTGGACTGGGAGAAGGGGGCGGGTCTACTAAATGAGTTGATGAGTCTGGCTCCGCCTCCGGTGTCTACTAAGCGCCTGACTCTGGTTGCAGATTGATCAACATGCCGGACAGTTCTGGCTGTATTTCTGTAGAACAGAAGGGACAGGAACCACTGTGTCCATGTTTTCTACAGTCAGTGGTTCGGACTCTGTTAAGGACTGTGTGTTAGAAGTGTGTAAACCAGAGGAGTTTATAGACCCATCGGCTGCTTTAATGCGCTGTGGTGTATTAATGCTTCTATGTGTGTATGTGTGTTGCATGCAGAGAGCCACGAGGGAAAGTCACACAGTCCGTCCTTCACACGGCAGCCGAGCGTGGAGACCGACCGAGTGTCCAGAGACTTTGTGGACTTCCTGAAGAACCTGCAGAAACCTGGGCGGGAAATCCACAAACAGAGCCGAGCGTTCATTGAGAGCATGGCCAACAAAAAGGTGAGCTGTCCTTTAACAGCAGCCCAGCGTTCAGTCCCCTCCTACCCCAGATATAGCTGATCAGTCATGAAGAGCTTGCTCCTTTACACTCAAAGCCCTGGACCAGGAGGCTAATGTGGCTAACTAGTTATAGAAGCTAAATGGGTTAGTGGGTAACATCACCCTTCACATGGCAGACTAAGGTTTGATTGTCGGCTGGGCGAGAACACAGCACTACACCACAAACGTCCATAGACGAGACTCCTAACTCATTCATACATTCTCCTACATGTGTAACATGATTCATACCCAGCCATAACATTAGCACCACCTGCCTAATATTGAGTAGGTCCGCCTTGTGCTATCACAATAGCTCTGACCTGTGGAGACCTCTGAAGGTGTCCTGCTGTGGTATCTGGTACCAAGACTAACGCTAGCAGCAGATCAAGTCCTGTAAGTTGTGAGGTGGGCAGAGCCTCCATGAGCATCAGTGAGCCTTGGGTGCCTATGACCCTGCCTCCAGTTCACCAGTTGTTTATTCTTTAAGCACTTTTAGTAAATACTGACCACTGCATCCCGGGAATCCCGCACAGGACCTGCCTGATCTTTTTGAGGTGTTCTGATCCAGTCATCTAGAACATCTAGAACATGGCCTTTGTCAAAGTGGCTCAGACGTTACATTAGTGGAAAGTCTCCTTGCAGTCAGGGTTAACTTTAGAGATTCAGCAGCTACAAGGTCCAGACAGATTTTTGCAAACGAGAGGTCTGCAGTTGTAGGTATTACAGCATTAGATTACAAGAAAGCAAATAAATAAGTGTAATTGGCAGGAGCTGTACTACGACTGATTAGTCCACTGAGAGGGAACGGGCCAGTTCAGAGCTGGTCAGCGAGTGCTAACGTGCAGTAAGATCAGATTACAGCTCAGGACGCCTGGTTTTTCTAAAAAGATTGCAGCCGCTGTTGTGTAAACATGTTTTTCTGCAGGACGTCATGGAGATTATCTCAGAGCACACTTGTGAAAGACCTGAAGGACGAATACGTACAAGAAGTTACACCATAAACCAGCCGCCGGCCAATAGCTACTCAACCGTCCAAACATTGTGCCTGGTGTTTGTTACAGCAGTTACTGATGTGATTAAGATTCACCAGTGAAATTGATGTGATGTTTTAGGACCTGGGTGCTGATGAGCTCTCGGAGTGTGTGCAGGACTTCTACCAAAACATGTCTGACCGGCTAATGTCCCATTTTAAAGGTAGGAGTCTTTAATCGCTCAGCAAACAGTGTTCAAATATTTACTTCCTTTTGTCGCTCGAACAGGGCTGCCATTGGCTTGAATTTCCTCATTCTCTTTCATGTGCTGATTAGATCATTTCCAAATGGATTCTTTGGAAATTACATACATTAGATAGTGTCTGTGGAGTGAGAGCTCTGATTTTGACCTGGTCTGGAGACTGATCTGCTTAAAAAACGATTTGAGTGTGTGTCCCACCTGTGTGAGCGGAATTAAATGGAAGTAAAGTTGTATTAAAATTGAGCTCACTGCGTAACCCCTGCTTGGGGGGGGCGATTATCTTCTTATAGGCTCTTCTGAAAAGGTGGAGCGGGTGATGGATCAGGTGGAGAAGTACATCATGACCCGCCTCTATAAGAGTGTGTTCTGTCCCGAGACGACGGACGATGAGAAGAAAGACCTGGCCACGCAGCACAGGATCCGGTGAGGAGCTTTACTCATGTTTTCTGAAGAGTGGAATCAGGGGTGGGATTTTCGTTATGCTGTTCTGCAGTTTCTTCCATTTACCTGTCTGGTGTTCTCTGTGGTCACCTTGTTGCTAGGCAACTGTGGTGCCGTATCTGTTGGTGTGGCACAACAGATAAAACCACTAGCAGCCAGTGAGCTATTACACCATGTGGGAGACCAGGGTTCGATTCCCAGTCTGGGTGACTATGCTGCGCTACACCAATAAGAGTCGCTGGGCAAGACTCCTAACACTACATTGGCCCTCGTCTGTAATACGAGTAACCTTGTAAGTCGCTCTGGAGAAGAGCGTCTGCTAAATGCCGTAAATGTAAATGGATCAGGTTTAGGGATTGTTCCTCTAATGCATGTGTTTGGTTGTTGCAGGGCGTTACACTGGGTAACCATCCAGATGCTGTGTGTCCCTGTGGATGAGGAAATCCTGGAGGTGGCCGACAGCGTAGTGAAGGCTATTACAGGTGAAACCGTGAGCTGTCCTCATTTGACCTTTAATCGTTAAGGGTCGGTTTCCCAAACAGGGATTAGATCTAGTCCTGTAGTTGCAGAACATTCTGATTGGAGATTTTGTAGATAAGATAGGAGGATGAGTAGGATTAATCCCTTTACATTCTGTCTAATCTATTTTGCATGATTTGAAAACACTGTCTGCCCGTTACATGATGCCATTAATGAAGAGACCAATTGAAAGGCTCCAAAGTAACATGAAATAAAACTTGGAGCAAACATTAAGATTCATTTTTGCTATTTTGAGTTATAAGGCGTGTTATATCTTCCGGTGGTACCCTGTGTATGCACACACTTTTCACTGCTTGTTTTCATGTTAAATTAATAAATACAAACATACATAAATGTAGTAATAAGTAAATAAATGTAAATAATCTGCAACACCAAATACAATAAAATACTAATATATTATGAAAATAATTTATTCAATATGAAATATAAATAAAATCAAACCTAACCAGCTTTAAAACAGCCACACCTAAAAAGGGAGATTGTAGAATAAGATAAGATAAGATAAGATAGTCCTTTATTAGTCCTGCAGTGGGGAAATTAACAATTGTCCTATGTTTGCCTCAACTCCTGCATACATATGTAAATAGTATGTATATGTAATATTATACCCAATATGCATTTCTTCACAGATATCATTGAGATGGACTCTAAACGTGTGCCCAGAGATAAGCTAGCTTGCATCACCAGCTGCAGCAAACACATCTTCAACGCCATTAAAGTCACTAAGAAAGAGCCGGCCTCAGCTGACGATTTCCTGCCCACCCTCATCTACATCGTACTGAAAGCCAACCCCCCCAGACTACAGTCCAACATCCAGTACATCACCCGCTTCTGCAACCCCAGCCGCCTGATGACCGGCGAGGATGGCTATTACTTCACTAACCTGGTGAGAGGGCGTGTTCGTCACCCTGGGCTCGTGCTGTACAGAGCATCTGCCACCCTAAAGCCCTGGTCTGGTGAAAAGTGGTGAAATTGTACACATCGTCTTGTTTGGAGCCTGAAGTTAGTTTTGCACTGGAGCTACGAGGATAATGTAGCTAATAAGTAGTGGTAGCTTATCGATATGCTAATTGATTTTGTGCTTTCTGACTCTGTACATTCTCTGTGACTCTCTGTGTCAGCATGCATTCATTAGAAAGGATGTCCACATACTTTTGGACATATAGTGTATATGCTTAAATGAAGTATCAGAATTTGACAGATTATTGATCGGCGTCTGAAGCTGATATGAGCGGATGTATCTGTATTGAACTCCAGAACAGCAGAATGTTTAGGTGGTTGCTATGGTATCCCAAGGTGGTTTCTAGAGTCATCCTAATGTCCACATGTTCTGAGATGATCCTCCTTCTGTTATCCATCATTAATCATCATCCCTCTCTTTCTGCAGTGCTGTGCGGTGGCATTTATTGAAAAGTTGGACGCCCAGTCTCTGAACCTGAGCCCAGAGGATTTTGAGCGCTACATGTCCGGCCAGGTGTCTCCGCGGAGACAAGACGACCCGGGCTCCTGGACGGACTCCGGCTCCAGCATCAATCCCTTGATCAGTCAGTTACACCACAACCTGGACGTGCTGTCGAGTCTGGAGAAGCGGCAGCAGCAGGTTGTGGACGGAGCGATGGCCCTGCAGACTGAACTGAACGAGTGGCAGGACAGCGTGGCTCGGGAAGTTCAGGAAATCTTGGAAAAATACCCGCTGGAGATCAAACCACGGGCTTCAGCCATAGACGCCGAAAACGTCGAGAACGACAGGCTTCCTCCACCGCTCCAGCCGCAGGTGTTCGCTGGCTAGCGTGAGCTTTTAGGACCTGTTAGTGCTAGCTGTTAGCATTAGCATGGCTCATTTGTTGGAGATTTGGGGAGAGTTTTAAAGGGCCTCAGTGGAACAGGATTGAAGCTGATTTTGCTGCTTCAGTCTGCAGGCTGAGATTTAGAGAGTGTTGGTTTATCATTCCTCTCCACTCTTGCACTTTTATTGTTTGGTGGTTGCTAGGCTACATTTTTATCATGAAACATGGAAGCGTTAAAAAGTTGTGAGCGAGCAGCAGCTACAGGCCCACAGAAAAACACACACTGCGACTCTGAAGAAGCGTCCACATGTCCGTATACACAGATCAGCATTAGTACCACTTGCTTAATATCGAGTGGGTCTCCCTTGTGCCACCACAACAGATCTGACAATTCACGGCACGGACTCCACAAGACCTGTGAAGGTGTCCTGTGGTCTCTGGCACCAAGACTAACGCTAACAGCAGGTCCCAGCAGGAGCCGCTGTAGATGAAGATATATCAATGCTATTCACTCCACCTGTCGGTGGTTCTAATGTTCTGGCTGGTCAGCATATAACACAAACCAGTACGCCCCTGCTGTGAGTTCACTAAACATTAGTTTAACATTTCTGAACCTGAGCTGAATTTAGTTTAATTCAAATGTCTACATTATTTACACGTGTTCTGAGTGGTCCTTCAGGACCCGCTCTGATTGGCCCAAGTCCTTCAGAACCTGTCCTGATTGGCCCAATTCCATCAGGACCCGCTCCGATTGGCCCAAGTCCTTCAGAACCCGCTCTGATTGGCCCAAGTCCTTCAGAACCCGCTCTGATTGGCCCAAATCCTTCATTCC